>NW_027261040.1:0-148181 GCF_045791955.1 Oncorhynchus clarkii lewisi
AGAGGGTCCAGTACTCCTCATTAGAGGGTCCAGTCCTCCTCATTAGAGGGTCCAGTCCTCCTCATTAGAGGGTCCAGTCCTCCTCATTAGAGGGTACAGTCCTCCTCATTAGAGGGTCCAGTCCTCCTCATTAGAGGGGTCCAGTCCTCTTTAGAGAGGTCCAGTCCTCCTTATTAGAGGGGTGCAGACCAGTCTTCCTCTCTAGAGGGGTCCAGACCTCATTAGAGGGGTCCAGACCAGTCCTCCTCAGAGGGTCCAGTCCTCCTCATTGGAGGGATCCAGTCCTCCTCATTAGAGCGGTCCAGTCCTCCTCATTAGAGGACCCAGTCCTCCTCATTAGAGGGTCCAGTCCTCCTCATTAGAGGGTCCAGTCCTCCTCATTAGAGGGTCCAGTCCTCCTCATTAGAGGACCCAGTCCTCCTCATTAGAGGGTCCAGTCCTCCTCATTAGAGGGTCCAGTCCTCCTCATTGGAGCGGTCCAGTCCTCCTCATTAGAGGACCCAGTCCTCCTCATTAGAGGGTCCAGTCCTCCTCATTAGAGGGTCCAGTCCTCCTCATTAGAGGGTCCAGTCCTCCTCATTAGAGGGTCCAGTACTCCTCATTAGAGGGTCCAGTCCTCCTCATTAGAGGGTCCAGTACTCCTCATTAGAGGGTCCAGTCCTCCTCATTAGAGGGTCCAGTCCTCCTCATTAGAGGGTCCAGTCCTCCTCATTGGAGCGGTCCAGTCCTCCTCATTAGAGGGTCCAGTCCTCCTCATTGGAGCGGTCCAGTCCTCCTCATTAGAGGACCCAGTCCTCCTCATTAGAGGGTCCAGTCCTCCTCATTAGAGGACCCAGTCCTCCTCATTAGAGGGTCCAGTCCTCCTCATTAGAGGGTCCAGTCCTCCTCATTAGAGGGTCCAGTCCTCCTCATTAGAGGGTCCAGTACTCCTCATTAGAGGGTCCAGTCCTCCTCATTAGAGGGTCCAGTCCTCCTCATTAGAGGGTCCAGTCCTCCTCATTGGAGCGGTCCAGTCCTCCTCATTAGAGGGTCCAGTCCTCCTCATTGGAGCGGTCCAGTCCTCCTCATTAGAGGACCCAGTCCTCCTCATTAGAGGGTCCAGTCCTCCTCATTAGAGGACCCAGTCCTCCTCATTAGAGGGTCCAGTCCTCCTCATTAGAGGGTCCAGTCCTCCTCATTAGAGGGTCCAGTCCTCCTCATTAGAGGACCCAGTCCTCCTCATTAGAGGGTCCAGTCCTCCTCATTAGAGGGTCCAGTCCTCCTCATTAGAGGACCCAGTCCTCCTCATTAGAGGGTCCAGTCCTCCTCATTAGAGGGTCCAGTCCTCCTCATTAGAGGGTCCAGTCCTCCTCATTAGAGGACCCAGTCCTCCTCATTAGAGGGTCCAGTCCTCCTCATTAGAGGGTCCAGTCCTCCTCATTAGAGGGTCCAGTCCTCCTCATTAGAGGGTCCAGTCCTCCTCATTAGAGGGTCCAGTCCTCCTCATTGGAGCGGTCCAGTCCTCCTCATTAGAGGACCCAGTCCTCCTCATTAGAGGGTCCAGTCCTCCTCATTAGAGGGTCCAGTCCTCCTCATTAGAGGGTCCAGTCCTCCTCATTAGAGGGTCCAGTCCTCCTCATTAGAGGGTCCAGTCCTCCTCATTAGAGGGTCCAGTCCTCCTCATTAGAGGACCCAGTCCTCCTCATTAGAGGGTCCAGTCCTCCTCATTAGAGGGTCCAGTCCTCCTCATTAGAGGGTCCAGTCCTCCTCATTGGAGCGGTCCAGTCCTCCTCATTAGAGGACCCAGTCCTCCTCATTAGAGGGTCCAGTCCTCCTCATTAGAGGGTCCAGTCCTCCTCATTAGAGGGTCCAGTCCTCCTCATTAGAGGGTCCAGTACTCCTCATTAGAGGGTCCAGTCCTCCTCATTAGAGGGTCCAGTACTCCTCATTAGAGGGTCCAGTCCTCCTCATTAGAGGGTCCAGTCCTCCTCATTAGAGGGTCCAGTCCTCCTCATTGGAGCGGTCCAGTCCTCCTCATTAGAGGGTCCAGTCCTCCTCATTGGAGCGGTCCAGTCCTCCTCATTAGAGGACCCAGTCCTCCTCATTAGAGGGTCCAGTCCTCCTCATTAGAGGACCCAGTCCTCCTCATTAGAGGGTCCAGTCCTCCTCATTAGAGGGTCCAGTCCTCCTCATTAGAGGGTCCAGTCCTCCTCATTAGAGGGTCCAGTACTCCTCATTAGAGGGTCCAGTCCTCCTCATTAGAGGGTCCAGTCCTCCTCATTAGAGGGTCCAGTCCTCCTCATTGGAGCGGTCCAGTCCTCCTCATTAGAGGGTCCAGTCCTCCTCATTGGAGCGGTCCAGTCCTCCTCATTAGAGGACCCAGTCCTCCTCATTAGAGGGTCCAGTCCTCCTCATTAGAGGACCCAGTCCTCCTCATTAGAGGGTCCAGTCCTCCTCATTAGAGGGTCCAGTCCTCCTCATTAGAGGGTCCAGTCCTCCTCATTAGAGGACCCAGTCCTCCTCATTAGAGGGTCCAGTCCTCCTCATTAGAGGGTCCAGTCCTCCTCATTAGAGGGTCCAGTCCTCCTCATTAGAGGGTCCTGTCCTCCTCATTAGAGGACCCAGTCCTCCTCATTAGAGGGTCCAGTCCTCCTCATTAGAGGGTCCAGTCCTCCTCATTAGAGGACCCAGTCCTCCTCATTAGAGGGTCCAGTCCTCCTCATTAGAGGGTCCAGTCCTCCTCATTAGAGGGTCCAGTCCTCCTCATTAGAGGGTCCAGTCCTCCTCATTGGAGCGGTCCAGTCCTCCTCATTAGAGGACCCAGTCCTCCTCATTAGAGGGTCCAGTCCTCCTCATTAGAGGGTCCAGTCCTCCTCATTAGAGGGTCCAGTCCTCCTCATTAGAGGGTCCAGTCCTCCTCATTAGAGGGTCCAGTCCTCCTCATTAGAGGACCCAGTCCTCCTCATTAGAGGGTCCAGTCCTCCTCATTAGAGGGTCCAGTCCTCCTCATTAGAGGGTCCAGTCCTCCTCATTAGAGGGTCCAGTCCTCCTCATTAGAGGGTCCAGTCCTCCTCATTAGAGGGGTCCAGTCCTCTTTAGAGAGGTCCAGTCCTCCTTATTAGAGGGGTGCAGACCAGTCTTCCTCTCTAGAGGGGTCCAGACCTCATTAGAGGGGTCCAGACCAGTCCTCCTCAGAGGGTCCAGTCCTCCTCATTGGAGGGATCCAGTCCTCCTCATTAGAGGACCCAGTCCTCCTCATTAGAGGGTCCAGTCCTCCTCATTAGAGGGTCCAGTCCTCCTCATTGGAGCGGTCCAGTCCTCCTCATTAGAGGACCCAGTCCTCCTCATTAGAGGGTCCAGTCCTCCTCATTAGAGGACCCAGTCCTCCTCATTAGAGGGTCCAGTCCTCCTCATTAGAGGGTCCAGTCCTCCTCATTGGAGCGGTCCAGTCCTCCTCATTAGAGGACCCAGTCCTCCTCATTAGAGGGTCCAGTCCTCCTCATTAGAGGGTCCAGTACTCCTCATTAGAGGGTCCAGTCCTCCTCATTAGAGGGTCCAGTACTCCTCATTAGAGGGTCCAGTCCTCCTCATTAGAGGGTCCAGTCCTCCTCATTAGAGGGTCCAGTACTCCTCATTAGAGGGTCCAGTCCTCCTCATTAGAGGGTCCAGTCCTCCTCATTAGAGGGTCCAGTCCTCCTCATTAGAGGGTCCAGTCCTCCTCATTAGAGGGTCCAGTCCTCCTCATTAGAGGACCCAGTCCTCCTCATTAGAGGGTCCAGTCCTCCTCATTAGAGGGTCCAGTCCTCCTCATTAGAGGGTCCAGTCCTCCTCATTAGAGGGTCCAGTCCTCCTCATTAGAGGACCCAGTCCTCCTCATTAGAGGGTCCAGTCCTCCTCATTAGAGGGTCCAGTCCTCCTCATTAGAGGGTCCAGTCCTCCTCATTAGAGGGTCCAGTCCTCCTCATTAGAGGGTCCAGTCCTCCTCATTAGAGGGTCCAGTCCTCCTCATTGGAGCGGTCCAGTCCTCCTCATTAGAGGACCCAGTCCTCCTCATTAGAGGGTCCAGTCCTCCTCATTAGAGGGTCCAGTCCTCCTCATTAGAGGGTCCAGTCCTCCTCATTAGAGGGTCCAGTCCTCCTCATTAGAGGGTCCAGTCCTCCTCATTAGAGGACCCAGTCCTCCTCATTAGAGGGTCCAGTCCTCCTCATTAGAGGGTCCAGTCCTCCTCATTAGAGGGTCCAGTCCTCCTCATTAGAGGGTCCAGTCCTCCTCATTAGAGGGTCCAGTCCTCCTCATTAGAGGGTCCAGTCCTCCTCATTAGAGGGTCCAGTCCAGACTCATCAGTGTGCTGCAGTCCTATTGATCCTCTGCCTAGCTCAGAAACAACAGAGGGAGCAGGATGAAACAGCCAGGCCAGGATCCCTTAATAAAACAGGGGGGGATGGCAGCGTGTGAAGCCACATTCCCTTCATTCTGGCTATCTGATATTTGTAGAGCGTAGACAGCAGGCTCTTCAAAGGCAGGAAACATTCCTGCAGGCCCCCACATCCCACATCTGAGGCTGCTGCTGCTGTCCTCACTGCCAAGCCAACCTATCTGTCTGAGGGAGATCACCACACACAGCCGGGAGGAGTGTGTGGGTGTATGGGAGGGAGGAGTGGTTATGACTATGCATGTGTTCGGATGTGTAGGGGGGGGTTGTACTGTAATGCTGATGGGTGCATTATCATCATTATTTTTTATATTTTTTATTATTTAACCTTTATTTAACTAGACAAGTCAGTTAAGAACAAATTCTTATTTACAATGACGACTTCCAGTGTGTTAACTTCCAGTGTGTTAACTTCCAGTGTGTTAACTTCCAGTGTGTTAACTGCCTTGTTCAGGGGCAGAACAAGGCTACCTGCCGCCCCTTAAGAAGATGAAACAGAATTGTATGCATGATGTTCTATTTATTTTAGTTATTTATAGGGAACAATGCACATGAATCAACATCAATATTACAATAATGCAGCATACATGTAAATGTGCCGGGGTTAGCCTAAAATATCATTATTACCTGTAGTCTCAGGGCAGCTAAGGGCCTTTACACAGTCACAATACACATACTCACTAAAACAATACACCATACCAATACATCACATCCAATAATATATCATTCTAACAACAACAACTGTCATCAACTGGCGTCTTACATACGAGGAACCACAGCGCTTGTGTACAAGTTGAAATAGATTTTAGACATGTTTTCAATTCAAATTTAAAAGTGCAATAAATCAGTGCAGCTTCTCAGGTCCATGGGCGTTACATTTCAGTATATTGTAGCTCCAACAGAAAAGGCAGATTGGCTGATTTTAATGTGTTGAAAAGGGACAACAATCCCCTGTAGTTACTGCCCTTGTTATCCTGGAGGGGCTTTCCTTCAGCATGATATGACGGCATAGAGGTGGAGGGGCAACACCATGCAGGATCTTAAAGACAAGGCTTGCATAAAATCTGAAGTGTTTGTTTGTAGAGTGATTCAATTGGTTTCAGAATGGGAGCTCCTGCTTGTGACCAGCATCTGAGGCAACTTCTCAGATGTGAGAACATCACAGCAGGCCTCCAGGGAAGGGAAGGTCTGATAAACCTATAGTTGAATAATCCAAACTTAACTGTGTTTAACCACCTTCTTCACATGTTTCTTAAATGTCAAGTTGGAGTTCAAAATGACACCAAGATACCTGAAGTTAGACACAACGTTCAGATTCTTCCCACTAACAAGAACGGCTTGTTGGAGTTCAAGATACCTGAAGTTAGACACAACATTCAGATTCTCCTCATTAACAAGAACAGCTGGTTGGGAACAATCAATGGATTTCACACAGAATCAAATCAAATCAAAGTTTATTTGTCACGTACACCGAATAAGTGTAGACCTCACAGTGAAATGCTTACTTACAAGCCCTAACCAACAGTGCAATTTTAAAGTAAAAAAATAGGTATTAGGTAAACTATAGATAAGTAAAGCCATTGTTGTTCTAAACAGTAAAATGACAGTAATAACAGTAGAGAGGCTATTTACAGGTGGTACCGGTACAGAGTCAATATGCGGGGGCACCGGTTAGTCGGGCTAACTGAGGTATAATGAACATGAATGTTTAGTTAAAGTGACTATGTATAGATGATTAACAGAGAGTAGCAGCAGCTTAAAAGAGGGGATGGCGGGGGGGGGGGGGGGGGGGTATTGTCCGGGTAGCCATTTGATTACATGTTCAGGAGTCTTATGGCTTGGGGGTAAAAGCTGTCGAAAAGCATTTTGGTCCTAGACTTGGCGCTTGTCATGCGGTAGCAGGGAGAACAGTCTATGACTGGGGTCTTTGACAATTTTTAGGGCCTTCCTCTGACACCGCCTGGTTTAGAGGTCCTCGATGGCAGGCAGCTTATCCCCAGTGATGTACCGGGCCGTACGCACTACCCTCTGTAGTGCCTTGCAGTCGTAGGCCGAGCAGTTGCAATACCAGGCAGTGATGCAACAAGTCAGGATGCTCTCGATGGTACAGCTGTAGAACCTTTTGAGGATCTCAGGACCAATGCCAAATATTTTCAGTCTCCTGAGGGGGAATAGGTTTTGTCGTGCCCTCTTCACAACTGTCTTGGAATGTTTGGACCATTCTAGTTTGTTGGTGATGTGGACTCCAAGGAACTTGAAGCTCTCAACCTGCTCCACTACAGCTCCGTCGATGAGACTGGAGGCATGCTCAGTCCTCCTTTTTCTGTAGTCCACAATCATCTCCTTTGTCTTGATTAAGTTGAGGGAGAGGTTGTGGCTCCACCCGGCCAGGTCTCTGACCTCCTCCCTATAGGCTGTTTCGTCATTGTCGGTGATCAGGCCTACCACTGTTGTGTCGTCTGCAAACTTAATGATGGTGTTGGTTTCGTGCCTGGCCATGCAGTCGTGGGTGAACAGGGAGTACAGGAGGGGACTGAGCACGCACCCCTGAGGGGACCCCGTGTTGAGGATCAGCGTGGCAGATGTGCTGTTGCCTACCCTCACCACCTGGAGGCGGCCCATCAAGGAAGTCCAGGATCCAGTTGCAGAGGGAGGTGTTTAGTCCCAGGATCCTTAAACTCTCTTGGCAGATAGTGTGGTCTACAGCTTATCATGAGATACTCTACTTCAGGTGAGCAAAACCTGGAGTATTCCTTAGATTTCGTGCATCAGCTGTTTACAAATATACACAGACCGACCCCCCTCGTCTTACTGGAGTGTGCTGTTCTGTCTAGCCGGTGCAGCGTATATCCCGCCAGCTGAATGTTTTCCATTTCGTCATTCAGCCACGATTCGGTGAAACATAACATATTACAGTTTTTGATGTCCCGTTGGTAGGATATTTGTGATCGTACCTCGTCTATTTTTTTGTACAAAGATTGTACGTTGGCAAGTAATGTTGATGGTAAGGGCAGATTTCAAACTCTCCGTCAGCAGATCCTTACGAGGCACCCCGCCCTGTGTCCTCTATACCTGCGTCTCTTTCTCTTGCCAATGATGGGGATTTCAGCCTTGTCGGGTGTCTGAAGTACATCCTGTGCGTCCTGCTTGTTGAATAAAAAATCTTTGTCTATTCCGAGGTGAGTGATCACTGTCCTGATGTCCAGAAGCTCTTTGTCTATTCCGAGGTGAGTGATCGCTGTCCTGATATCCAGAAGCTCTTTGTCTAATCCAAGGTGAGTGATCGCTGTCCTGATATCCAGAAGCTCTTTGTCTAATCCAAGGTGAGTGATCGCTGTCTTGATATCCAGAAGCTCTTTTTTTGCCTTAAGATACGGTGGCAGAAACATTATCTACAAAATAAGTTACAAATAACGCAAAACAACCCACATAATAGCACAATTGGTTAGGCGCCTGTAAAACGGCTACCATTTCTTCCGGCGCCATCTTGATCAAGTACATACAAACAGTCTTGTTGATATTTAAATGCAAGCAATAATTAGTCATCCATTTAGAAACATGTACCATAGCTTCAATTAACTTAACAACCAATTGTCTATTTTTTGAGTGTGCATACAGAACTGTATCGTCCTTATACATCTGCATGTTAACTTGTGGGCTAGCAAGTAGGAGATAATTTATATAGCTGGTGAACAGATGGGGGCCTAATATTGACCCTTGTGGGACCCCAATGCTATAGTAAAGAGAGTCTGACTGAGTGTCCCCCAAACAAACCCATTGACTTCTGTTTGTCAGATAGGAATACATCCAACGAATGACTTCAGTGGACACATTAAGGGAGGATCGTTCGGATAGGAGGACCTCATGATTCACAGTATCAAAGGCCTTTTTAAGATCCAAAAAGACTGGGCCGACTTCACCACCTATGTCCAGTTTAGATTTAACACACTACAGAAAATAGCAATTGGCTGTTTCGGTAGAAAGGTCAGTCTTGAATCTAAATTGCATTTGATATATAGAGTTGCCCTGATATAGGTGATCAGTCAGATGATCAGCCACCCAACTTTCAGCTACTTTTGATAGCACTGGAAGAATGCATATAGGTCTGTAATTTTCCATCAGTGTTGGGTCACCAGATTTTAAAACAGGTATCACTAAAGCAGACTTCCAAGCCTTGGGGACAAACTCATATTTGATGGACAGGTGGTACAGGGGTGGTACAGGGGTTAAACTCTGGTGGTACAGGGCTTAAACTCTGGTGGTACAGGGGTTAACTCTGGTGGTACAGGGGTTAAACTCTGGTGGTACAGGGGTTAAACTCTGGTGGTACAGGGGTTAAACTCTGGTGGTACAGGGGTTAAACTCTGGTGGTACAGGGGTTAAACTCTGGTGGTACAGGGGTTAAACTCTGGTGGTACAGGGGTTAAACTCTGGTGGTACAGGGCTTAAACTCTGGTGGTACAGGGGTTAACAAGTAAACAAGAATGCCGCAACATTAGAAAAAAGGAATGGCAAATTGGAGATGATATATTTCATATTGCCTCATCTGTCAATCGGATGATGCCAATGCAGAGTTTCTGCATCAAACACATTTGTCTTCCATTGATTTGTGTATCATAAAGGCCTGACTGTGTAGGCTACAAGTTGACACATTCTTCCACTGAAACCCAACTAGCTTTGATTTAGTTTGATCCATTCTTACCAGCTGATTTAGTTTGATCCATTCTTACCAGCTGATTTAGTTTGATCCATTCTAACCAGCTGATTTAGTTTGATCCATTCTAACCAGCTGATTTAGTTTGATCCATTCTAACCAGCTGGTTTAGTTTGATCCATTCTAACCAGCTGATATAGTTTGATCCATTCTAACCAGCTGATATAGTTTGATCCATTCTAACCAGCTGGTTTAGTTTGATCCATTCTAACCAGCTGATATAGTTTGATCCATTCTAACCAGCTGATATAGTTTGATCCATTCTAACCAGCTGATTTAGTTTGATCCATTCTAACCAGCTGGTATAGTTTGATCCATTCTAACCAGCTGATATAGTTTGATCCATTCTAACCAGCTGATTTAGTTTGTTCCATTCTAACCAGCTGGTTTAGTTTGATCCATTCTAACCAGCTGGTTTAGTTTGATCCATTCTAACCAGCTGATTTAGTTTGATCCATTCTAACCAGCTGGTTTAGTTTGATCCATTCTAACCAGCTGGTTTAGTTTGATCCTTGTGTTTACAATTCCACCAGGCTGCTTTACCTGTCTAGAACTGAGACTACAGTCATCTCAGACACTGAAGTTGTCTTTCATTCCCCTAAAAGCCTGAGATGCATGATGAGACAAATACTATTATTGATGCAATAATATCAATGGTCACCTTCTCTATCCCACAGTGCATTTAGCTATTGTTTTAAATGTGACTATAATGTTAAAAACTGTAACTGTTAGTAACATAGCACTACAATAACAAAGATGCTGTAACCACAGTACAAAATGTAGACCACTGTTGAAGCGTGGATGCAAGATGTGCTAGCATATAAAGTAAGGGTGCTGCTAATGACATGTTAGCATATAGAGTAAGGGTGCTGCTAATGACATGTTAGCATATAGAGTAAGGGTGCTGCTAATGACCTGTTAGCATATAGAGTAAGGGTGCTGCTAATGACATGTTAGCATATAGAGTAAGGGTGCTGCTAATGACATGTTAGCATATAGAGTAAGGGTGCTGCTAATGACATGTTAGCATATAGAGTAAGGGTGCTGCTAATGACATGTTAGCATATAGAGTAAGGGTGCTGCTAATGACATGTTAGCATATAGAGTAAGGGTGCTGCTAATGACATGTTAGCATGTAAAGTAAGGGTGCTGCTAATGACATGTTAGCATATAGAGTAAGGGTGCTGCTAATGACATGTTAGCATATAAAGTAAGGGTGCTGCTAATGACATGTTAGCATAAAAAGTAAGGGAGCTGCTAATGACATGTTAGCCATCTCGCCGCTTTGTTTACATCTGGGCTTGGGTTTATAAAAGGCTATCCAATTAGCACTGGACCTGGCATTAGAATGCGCGGCTGCAATTAAGCCCCTCCGAGTCAATGTCCACACCCCCACGGAAATCTAATCTACTTCAAATTCCATCCATTTAAGCCAGAGGTATGCTTTTTATTTAATTTTTTACATTGGATGTGTCTCAATCAGCCGCATCTGCGGTTAAAGGTGACACAGCTAGAGCGATGTTTGTCCAACCATGAGACATCCCAAAAAAATCGGTCGTCTCACAAAATCGTCTGTAGCGTCCGAACGGTTTGGCCTACAAACTATTATGACCCCTCGAATGGAAGTATATATGTTGAATGTTTAGTGATAAAAAATAAGGGCTTCATGTAAAAATGTTTCCTGTCTTTTGTCTCTCAGACACTTCACTTTTTGGGGGACTATCTGTTGTTCCATGTAGTGAATCTGGTCTTCAATGCGTTTGCTTGGGCTAATAGCAGTAAGGCCAAATAAAATGTCTGTTTTTTTTATACTTCAAGGGGTCTTAAAATCCAAAAGCAAAAAGATCCTTGGTATGACCTTTTTAAAACAATTCCATGTAGCTTAGTAGAACTCCCTCGCCCAGCTTAAACAGGGCTTAAACTATTATGGGTTAAGACCAGTCTGTTCCATGTCACTGGTAGATCAGCCCATGCTAGCTCATGTGAATTAGCTTAGCGCTGAGCCTGTTTGAAGTGTCTTAGGCAGCGGAGGGTTGTGACTGATACACAATTCTGACCTCGTCAAAGAAATGCTCCAGCAATCTCCTCTTATTCCTTTGACAGGCACACGCCAAAGACTGATTCATTCATGAACACATACTGTATACAAGCAACACCATGTAGTCTACTAAGCATCGCCCCCAAATGTCTTCTTTTAATCTCTTTGGTTGGCAAATGTTTGTAATTGACACCCAGAAATTAAATAATGGTTTAAAGGATGTCAATTAATGTCTTTAAAGGACATTATTTATCTGCTTTGGCTACTATTAGTTTTAAGTAGATAACCAATTATCTGCAGAAATGTTGGCAGTATCTTCCCTTTGGTACGCTGTCAAAATGTCAACCTGCCAGTTTGGGTTCATCACCAGATGTAATGGCAACCATGTTTTTCTGACGAATCTGGGTCTTATGCCTTAGATGATATTCAGCGACAGCAACCAATCAAAAGGGATTTGATATGGAGGATGCGTACAGGTGCGATGGAGGGGGGAAAAAAACTCCTGCTTGATCTCTTATCCGCCGCCGACAGACAGAAAACATCTCCCATCCCGAGATGTTGCATTAGCATTTTGGTGGCACGCCCAGTCCCAATACTGCTTGTCGGGTCAGAGAAATCAAAGCGGCAGCACTTCTAAGGAATATTAGAGAGGGATTCATAGATTAGCGCCCACGGGTTGTATCACTAATTAAAAAAGAAGAGGGAAAACCGCTCTAAGGATTTGCTGCAGAGTGATTTGCTCAAGGTGATCAATAGTTCCCTTCTCAGGATGTATGTGGGTTGGAGGGGAGGGGGGTACCTGCACCCTACTTCTCTGAATTTTAAATAAAAACAAATTTGCTTCACAGAGAGACAGATAAATTATATATTTTTTGTCGGAGGGAGGGGAATGGGGAGGGAGGACTAGGAGTGAAAGCAAGAGTAGGGAATGAGGATTTTAAAAATGCGAGAGAGTTGAGAATGTAGAATTACTCACACGGGGCACCAAAATACGTAGTTGTCAGAACGTGTATGGGGAATAAACAGGGTTTGTCTAGTTAGAAGACTGTCAGCATGCTCCGCCCACTCACTGAGAGGGGCTCCAACAGACACTCACTGAGTGGGGGCTCCAACAGACACTCACTGAGAGGGGCTCCAACAGACACTCACTGAGAGGGGCTCCAACAGACACTCACTGAGAGGGGGCTCCAACAGACACTCACTGAGAGGGGATCCAACAGACACTCACTGAGAGGGGATCCAACAGACACTCACTGAGAGGGGCTCCAACAGACACTCACTGAGAGGGGCTCCAACAGACACTCACTGAGAGGGGCTCCAACAGACACTCACTGAGAGGGGGCTCCAACAGACACTCACTGAGAGGGGGCTCCAACAGACACTCACTGAGAGGGGCTCCAACAGACACTCACTGAGAGGGGGCGCCAACAGACACTCACAGAGGGGGCTCCAAAAGACACTCACAGAGGGGGCTCCAAAAGACACTCACAGAGGGGGCTCCAACAGACACTCACTGAGAGGGGCCCCAACAGACACTCACCTGGGGGACACGATTGACATCATCTAAACCAGGGGTTCTCAACCAGGGATACTGGGACCTTACCCAGCAATATGGTAAGGTCAGTGCAGGTGCATCAAAGCTGGGACAGAGAGACTGAAAAACTGCCTCTATCTCAAGGCCATCAGACTGTTAAATAGCCATCACTAGGCGGCTCCACATGGTTACGTAACCCTGCACCTTAGAGGCTACTGAGCCTATAAACATAGACTTGAAATCACTGGCCACCTTAATAATGGAACACTAGTCACTTCAATAATGTTTACATATGTTTGCTTTACTCATCTCATATCTACATTTGAAGTCGAAAGTTTACATACACTTAGGTAGGAGTCATTAAAACTAATTTTTCAACCACTTCACACATTTCTTGTTAACAAACTATATTTTTGGCAAGTCGGTTAGGACATACTTCCTGCATGACATAAGTAATTTTTCCAACAATTGTTTAACAGACAGATTATTTCACTTATAATTCACTGTATCACAATTCCAGTGGGTCAGAAGTTTATACACTAAGTTGACTGTGTCTTTAAACAGTTTGGAAAATACCAGAAAATTATGTCATGGCTTTAGAAGCTTCTGATAGGCTAATTGACATAATTTGAGTCCAGTGGAGGTATACCTGTGGATGTAGTTCAAGGCCTACCTTCAAACTCAGTGTCTCTTTGCTTGACATCATGAGAAAATCAAATGAAATCGGCCAAGACCTCAGAAAAACAATTGTAGACCTCCACAAGTTTGGTTCATCCTTGGGAGCAATTTCCAAACGCCTGAAGGTACCACGTTCATCTGTACAAACAATAGTACGCAATTATAAACACCATGGAACCACGCAGCCGTCATACCGCTCAGGAAGGAGACGCGTTCTGTCTCCTAGAGATGAACGTACTTTGGTGCGAAAAGTGCAAATCAATTCCAAAACAACAGCAAAGGACCTTGTGAAGATGCTGGAGGAAACAGGTACAAAAGTATCTATATCCACAGTAAAATGAGTCCAATATCAACATAACCTGAAAAGCCGCTCAGCAAGGAAGAAGCCACTGCTCCAAAACCACCATAAAAAAGCCAGACTACGGTTTGAAACTGCACATGGGGACAAATATCGTACTTTTTGGAGAAATGTCCTCTGGTCTGATGAAACAAAAATAGAACTGTTTGGCCGTAATGACCATCGTTATGTTTGGAGGAAAAAGGGGGAGGCTTGCAAGCCAAAGAACGTCTTCTCAACCGTGAAGCACGGGGGTGGCAGCATCATGTTGTGGGAGTGCTTTTTTGCAGGAGGGACTGGTGCACTTCACAAAATAGATGGTATCATGAGGTAGGAAAATTCTGTGGATATATTGAAGCAACATCTCAAGACATCAGTCAGGAAGTTAAAGCTTGGTCGCAAATGGGTCTTCCAAATGGACAATGACCCCAAGCATACTTCCAAAGTTGTGGCAAAATGGCTTAAGGACAATAAAGTCAAGGTATTGGAGTGGCCATCACAAAGCCCTGACCTCAATCCCATAGAAATTTTGTGGGCAGAACTGAAAAAGCGTGTGCGAGCAAGGAAGCCTACAAATCTGACTCAGTTACACCAGCTTTGTCAGGAGGAATGGGACAAAGTGCACACAACTTATTGTGGGAAGCTTGTGGAAGGCTACCCAATACATTTGACTCAAGTTAAACAATTTAAAGGCAATGCTACCAAATACTAATTGAGTGTATGTAATCTTCTTACCCACTGGGAATGGGATGAAAGTAGTAAAAGCTGAAATAAATAATTCTCTCTACTATTATTCTGACATTTCACATTCTTAAAATAAAGTGGTGATCCTAACTGACCTAAAACAGAGAATTTTTACTAGGATTAAATGTAAGGAATTGTGAAAACTGAGTTTAAATGTATTTGGCTAAGGTGTATGTAAACTTCTGACTTCAACTGTACATACTGAATTCTATTCTACTGTATTTTTGTCTGTGCCACTCAGACATTGCTCATCCTAATATTTATATATTCCTCAATTCCATTCTTTTACTTTAGATTTGTGTGTATTGTTGTGAATTGCTAGATATTACTGCACTGTTGGAGCTAGAAACACAAGCATTTCACTACACACATAATAACATCTGCTAAACGTGTATATGTGACAAATAAAATGTGATACCAATCCATAGAAACAAATAAGGGACACGCAGATATAATAAGGATGACTAATAACACACACAAATTGTTCCACTAATTGATACATTCGGATGTACTCATAAGAAAACAATTCTCAGGAAAGCCTATAAGGGGCAGTGACAGGGATAGATGTTGAGTTCAGGAACAGAGAAATGGATTCCAGACTTTAACAAGCGGAGGGGGGTGGCTACAGAGCTGTGTAAACAGACCAACTCAAGTCACGCTATGAGCCCAAAGTGCTGTCTGCTATCACCCATCCCTCTGGCAGGCATTGGTTGTTACCGTGGTAATACGGTGGGATCTGAGAATCCACAGTCCCCGCCTGCCCCTCCTTCAACTCCCAAAACCCCCTGCTGTGATCAGCGAATCTCTCTTCAGGGGGAAGACAGACAACAATAGAACAGGTAATTCCCCACACCCCCTCCTGATCCTATCATGTCAGCTATATGAAACAAGCCCACGTCTCAATAGACCCAACCTGACTTAACCACTCGCTTCAGGGCTTCTTCTTCTTCTTCTCCATCTCACCGAGGACATAGTTCATTACCGGACCTGCTTGTGGTGGTTTCGGGAAGAGGGGGGAAAATGCAAAGCCAGACTTGACAAAAAGCAAAAGGATTAGGGCACGAGGGATAGAGCTCTACCTTATTTACCACTAACAATGTTTTTGTGTGGAGAAGCCAGCCTTAATTTGCTTCTAAATAATTGACTTCCCTAGTGTTCAAATCCCCTGAGAGGCTTTCGGGTTTGTTCGCGAGACGGCTCTGCCGCCTGCACTGCAAATTAGCCTTTCAGAGATGCGCCTCACCTCCCGGTCATGGCTCGGTGACACGGTGACAAGGCGCCGTTCTAGCACTTTCTGCTTCTATCCGCCAGTAATAACCTTCAACTAACCTTTAAACCAACGTGAATAATTTAAATCCTATTTTCATATCAATGGGGAGTCAAGCCAGGCAATTATCTTTTATCTGTATACTTAGCTGTCAGAGCAAAGCAGAATAAAGCTTTCCCAAGTGGGGCAGAGCTAGCGAGATTGAGAGAGGGAGAGATAGAGAGAGGGAGAGATAGAGAGAGGGAGAAAGAGAGAGAGAGAAAACGGAGAGAGTGGAAGGCAGAGATGCTATCTGAAGACATTAATGCAATGATGAATAATTCAGTAATGACTACAAGATCTGTCATAAAAAAAACACTGCTTACATCTGCACTGTGTTGTACAGTGAGTGGGGGCTGAGCAGGGAGCGGTGTGCGGGCGCCCGGAAGACACTAAAGATAAACATGACAAATTGGCGGATCATCTGTTCAATTAGGACAGTAGAGCAGGTGCACCAGTACAGCGGTGGTGCCACCGCCATGACACAGTTACCAGGGCCAGACCAAAGGCATGATGGGAAATGCTTAATTTGCTTGACAGTGATTTAGAGCAGCGACGCTAGGAGTGCATCCCGGAAAAAAATACACCACCGACAAAATTCCCCCCGGTACTCATTAAAATTAGACTGTGCAACCATATACCCTCCTCCTGTCTCTCGCCTCAGTCCCCGACACCTTTCCAGCTTGTTGGCTCACCGCGTGCCTCCCTCCCCGGACCGGCCATGAACATTTTGAGTAATTCATAAAAACACGTTGCAATCTTGATTGAGACAGAGCAGCGAAAATACATGAGTGGAGGGGTCAAAACCACATATCTACGCCCTGAACGAAGAGAGCAGGAGAGGTGAGGGGGAATATGTTAGTGAGTGGAGGACGACTTCAGGGAGAAAGGGAAAATAGAAAAGAGAGAGGTGGAGGTAGAAGGACAGACTTTTACAATATTAATCTATAGCTCAGGAAGACTAGAGGCAGGTGTATAGAAAGGGGGGGATAGCTATGGAGGCGAGTGGATGTCTTTACATCCCCCTTTTCTCAGGCAAAGCCGAGGTCAAACACTATTTGAAATCTTTAAAATACTTCCAGCATTTGCTTTAGCCTGCTTGGAGTTCTAGGTTGGAGGGGTTTGCACTTTTGGGACGTTTCTATTGGTTCCATTGCGCCAGGCAAGATCAATCAAGCACAGATAAAGTATTTGAAATGATTTCAAATAGAATTTGAGTTTACACTTTACTTGGATAGTCCGGATAGTCATTCTGTAGATGCTTTAGAGATGGTCATACTACCAACAAACTGTTGATAAACAACTGCTTGCTAAGATTATGGTTAGGTTTAGAATAAGGGTTAGGGTTAAGGTCAGGGTTAGGGCTAGGGCTAGGTTAAGGGTTAGGGTTAGTAGATAGTTAGTTAAAATGTTACTGATAGTCTGTGGAGCATCTGCAGATGGACTGTCCAAATAAAGTGTTAGTGAATTTGAACCCAGGTCTGCTTGGCAGCCATGTTGGCACCGGCGATGTGACCCTGGTCTGACATCTGCTGTTGTGCTCACATTCCTGAAGGTTGGTCAGGTCTGCTCCGAGGGAAGGACTCACAACACAAAGCCTGTATCAGAGAACACACAAGCCTCCCCAGCCCTGCGCTAAACCCACTTGGGGGAGAGATGCAATATTAAAAAGCCCAGTGCCATTTGAAGTCATTGACAGGAATGCTCAAAGCAGGACCTGGGAAATCCAGCCCTCATTTCCACCCCAGCATTTCCAGCAGCTGTGCTCTGCTTGGGCCTGGAATGATTGGGTTGGTTGCCGTTGGCCTTGCATCACATCCTGTGTGTGTGTGTGTGTGTGTGTGTGTGTGTGTGTGTGTGTGTCTAACCCCACAAGGCTTGTCTCTATAGTACAACACAGGTTATATGGTTGAATAGAAAGGACATATTGTAGGTAAAAGTCAAATAAGGTCATGTTATTGTTTGGGAGGCTCTCCTGGCGTGTTCCAGGCTGGTCCATGCCAAATAACCATTCTTGGGAGACCCTTTTAGTGAGCCTTGGCTGACAGCAGTTAGCTGGAAAGGTGAATAGGACTCCCTGATGTAACATAAATGAGAGTTATGGTAGGCCAGATGCGGGAATTGATTAGTCAGTTGACCCCTGTTAACGTACGAATAACTGCTCTAATCTCAGACATGTCATGGGCTAAGATGGCTGGCTGAGGTACGTTTTAAATTACGAAGGCCTGTCATTGGCTACGATATAAATGACCTGTTCATGTATTATAAATGATGAAAAGTGATGACAAGTGTGCTGATCCTCAGCTCAATACTACCTCACGTTATTAAATCATTCATCACATGGAAAATTGGGGTCAGAGTCTAATCTAATTATCATATAGGTTTTAAATTATAGACATTTTCTTATTACGTGAACAAAGCATCTCTGCTAGTAAGGAATTAATATTCATATTGTGTTTATCATGTCTAAAACAACCTTGTTGGTTGCTATACCTTAAAGCCAGAACTCCTCTCATTCATCAAACACTTTCTTTTTCAGCTGACCCACAACATTTCCCACTAGTTGTAATCAGGCCTTTGAGTTAACACTGAGTAATGGACCACCAGTGCAGTGTTTTCTCCCCAGAGTGTAGATATATAGCTGGGAAGCCTGGTTAGGCACGAGCGCATAGGGGGAAACTAGGCTTAATGATGTGCTGAGCATAATAAAAAATGTTAAAAATAATGCTAATCAGCTATGAAACTCCCTCTGTGTTTTCCCAGGCAAACGGCTCCTCTTCCAAAACATATACTTTCCTTAGAAAAGCACTTTCAAACAATTACAGTGGAAAAATATAAATATCATTAAGACATATTCCGGCTAATTAATTTAGAAGGCATAGGAGTCGCTGTGTATGTGCGGGGGAGAATATACGAAAATAACAGGTTCCTCATTGGAGGAACCCTGCTGGGAGGTAAAATAACCCCCAGTCAGGCTTTTTCTGCTTCTTAATAATAATAGAGCTACTTTTTTTCTAATTATGCAAATAGGAGGCCTGATTAGCATAGCTCGTGTTCGGCGTCGCTACACAAAACCGAGAGTGCCAGAATGCCCTTGAAGACGGGAGCGGTTTTCAGGTCTGTTTTTGTTTTGTTGTTTAATCATATATTTTTTTCTTCTTTACTTTAATGTGCACATAAAGATGTTAGAGGCTGTTCCCCTTTAGTGTTTCTTTCTCCACCCCCCCCCCCTCTACCTCCTCCACCCCCCTCTCTACCTCCTCCACCCCCCCCCTCTCTACCTCCTCCTCCCACCCCACCCCTCTACCTCCTCCACCCCCCCTCTCTACCTCCTCCTCCCACCCCCACTCTCTCTAACTCCTCCACCCCACACCCCTACATTATTGTCACACATCCTGAAGTTAAAGCACGGGGAATTGGCATTGGCTTTCATCAGTGAAATTGGTTAACAGACATATTATCTCTGCATGTCTTCTACTGTATTCATAAGACCTGTAGATGATTAAAAACATGGAAAACAAGCCTGATTCACTGGATGCACTGCATCTTACTGTTCACTATATTCGGTTCTGTGTTACCGGTCAAATCAGGCCAGCAGCATACCACCCTGCATCCCACTGCTAGCTTGCTTCTGAAGCTAAGCAGGGTTGGTCCCTGGATGGGAGACCAGATGCTGCTGGAAGTGGTGTCAGAGGGCCAGTAGGAGGCACTCGTTCCTCTGGTCTAAAACAAATAATATCCCAGGGCAGTGATTGGGGACATTGCCCTGTGTAGGAATCAGTCTTTCAAATGGGATGTTAAATGAGTGCCCTGAATCTCTCTGGTCCCATGGCACTTATTGTAAGAGTAGGGGTGTTAACCCTGGTGTCAGTATATCATGACTAGTGAGTGTGTACAGTATATATTGTCGAGTGTGTGTAGGGTCAGTGCAGATAGTTTGGGTAACCATTACTGGCTGCCAAGTAGGCCCAGCTGATCAAAATGTGTTCTTCCCCACAAAGGGCTTTATCACAGACAGAAATTCTGGTTGCACACTCCAGAATTTTTTTATAAAAGTAGCCTTTTATTGTCCCCAGCACAAGGTGCAACTGTGTAATGATCATGCTGTTTAATCAGCTTGTGGATGGATTATCTTGGAGAAATGCACACTAACAGGGATTTTTTTCTTGAGCGGATGGTCGGCGGGCTGTAACAATCCAAAACATTGTACTGCAAATTGACACCAAGAAACCCAAACAAATACTGTAATCATTTCAAACCTTGGTTACATTTACTTCTCTACATATGCGTGGGAATACTTGGGAACAGATTTCCTAAATTAAAATCACTTTGAGCAGATTTTCTGGTGATTTTAGTGTCCAACAATTATTAATTTTTTTGGGCCACCTATTGGGGAACCCTGGTCTAGATGGACCCACAGAGGAGGACTGTTGGACAGGGCAGGAAAATCTGAGGAACAAACATACAGGACATCTGGGACTCACAACAGAAGGCCTTGAGCACACAATAAATGAACTGAAGGGGGAAAAACAGCACAGACAGGGAGGGGGGCTGGAGAGAGAGGGGGGATGGATAGAGAGGGGGGCTGGAGAGGGAGGGGGGATGGATAGAGGGGGGCTGGAGAGGGAGGGGGATGGAGGGGGGATGGATAGAGAGGGGTGCTGGAGAGGGAGGGGAGATGGAGAGAGAGGGGGGATGGAGAGAGAGGGGGGATGGAGAGAGAGGGGGGATGGGAGAGAGGGGGGATGGAGAGAGGGGGGGATGGAGAGAGGGGGGATGGAGAGAGAGGGGGGATGGAGAGAGAGGGGCGATGGAGAGAGAGGGGGGATGGAGAGAGAGGGGGGATGGAGAAAGAGGGGGGATGGAGAGAGAGGGGGATGGAGAGAGAGGGGGGATGAGAGAGAGGGGGGATGGAGAGAGAGGGGGGATGGAGAGAGGGGGGGATGGAGAGAGAGCGGGGATGGAGAGAGAGCGGGGATGGAGAGAGAGGGGGATGGATAGAGAAATAAACCATCAAAGGCCACCTCAGAAGGAGAGAAAGATGAGAGAAAAAGAGAGATGAGAGCTGATGAGGCTGTTTCTAAACCTTGGAGCTGAGCAGTAAACACTGGGCAAACAGACTGCAGTCTCCCGAGACTCTCCTCACCTCTCTCTCTCTCTCTCTCCCTCC
Organism: Oncorhynchus clarkii lewisi; assembly: GCF_045791955.1. Lineage (NCBI taxonomy): Eukaryota > Metazoa > Chordata > Actinopteri > Salmoniformes > Salmonidae > Oncorhynchus > Oncorhynchus clarkii. Next base: position 20,933 of record NW_027261040.1, read on the forward strand.
CTCCCTCCCTCCCTCCCTCCCTCCCTCCCTCTACGTGTCCTCTCCCTGTGTAAGGCTGGTTAGATAAGAACAAGAGCACACAGAGCTCGCTGATCGATATTTAACAAGCTCTCAAAATGGGCTTTGTCTACGACCCCCCCTCCCTTTTCCTCTCTCTCCTCTCTCTCTGTCTCTCCACCTTCCATCCCTCACCTTCCTCTCTCTACCTTCCATCCCTCACCTTCCTCTCTCTGTCTCTCTACCTTCCATCCCTCACCTTCCTCTCTCTACCTTCCATCCCTCACCTTCCTCTCTCTACCTTCCATCCCTCACCATCCTCTCTCTGTCTCTCTACCTTCCATCCCTCACCTTCCTCTCTCTCTCTGTCTGTCTACCTTCCATCCCTCACCTTCCTCTCTCTACCTTCCACCCCTCACCTTCCTCTCTCTGACTTCCATCCCCCACCTTTCTCTCTCTCTCTACCTTCCATCCCTCACCTTCCTCTCTCTCTGTCTCTACCTTGCATCCCTCACCTTCCTCTCTCTGTCTCTACCTTCCATCCCTCACCTTCCTCTCTCTCTGTCTCTACCTTCCATCCCTCACCTTCCTCTCTCTCTGTCTCTCTACCTTCCATCCCTCACCTTCCTCTCTCTCTCTGTCTCTCTACCTTCCATCCCTCACCTTCCTCTCTCTCTCTCTACCTTCCATCCCTCACCTTCCTCTCTCTCTGTCTCTCTACCTTCCATCCCTCCCCTTAGGCTGTTCAGCACTTTAACCTGACAGAGTGGGTTGCTTCACTCACTCACGCATGCACGCACACGCACACACACACACCCACACACAGAAAGCATAGAGGGGGGAAAAGTCCAATCCATACTCAATGAAGCCATATTTCTGAGTCAAATGGGGCGTGCAGACAGAACCCACCGTCTCTTCACCCCCTATCTCCCAGGTTTTAACGAGGCACAGAGCTTTCTGACATCCGCACATCCTCTCTCCTCTCTCTTTCATTAAAGGTGAAGTAGTGAAAGCTTTGGAGGGATTCATTTTTCTACCTCCTCGCCACGTCTTCGGGCTAGTCAGAGGGAGTTATCATCTCACCAGCGCGTTATAATTCATACCGCACCACTGTCTGTCTGGCGTGATGTGCCATGCATTATTCAACAAGATGTATCCTTCCTCAAACAGACAAATAGATCCGGATTATGCCGCTCGCTCAGAGGTAAACAGTAAACACGACAATCAAAATGGCACCCATTAATTAGGCAATTATAGAGGCAAAATAAATGGGGAAATGATCCACAAACAGGAAACAGCCGTCACAGTCATTAACTGTACACATGTATCAGGATTCATTCATCTTCAGCTAAATTAGCTCATTAGCTCATTAGTTATCATATATCTGAAAACACTGGGTTTAAGAATGTTAGGGATTCGTTATTAGTTCATGTTACAGTGTTCTTATTCCTGTGTATTAATTGATGTAGGTACAATGTTACAGTATTGAAATCACTCTGCACTTACAATGTATTGTACTTAGGACTTGTAGGTCTCCCTTTGGAAAGAGGTCTTCTGACCTCCAATGGAACTACTGTAGCTACCTGGTTCAATTCAAGGTTAAATCAAATAAATTAGGGTTACTTCTTATTAGGGTTACTTCTGTACATATAGCTACAGTGCATTCATACCCCTTGACTTATTACGCATTAAGTTGTGTTACAGCCTGAATTCAAATTTGATTCAATGTATTTTTTCTACACACAATTCCCCATAATGACAAAGTGAAAACATGTTTTTAGACATTTTTGGAAATTAAAATTAAATACATAAATATCTGATTTACACAATGTATTCACACCCCTGAGTCAATACGTTGTAGAAGCACCTTTGGCAGCGATTAAAGCTGTGATTCTTCCTGGGTAAGTCTCGAAGAGCTTTCCACACCTGGATTGTGCAACATTTGCCCATAATTCTTTAAAGACTTCTGTCAAATTGGTTGTTGATCATTGTTCGACAAACATTTTCAGGTCTTGCCATAGATTTACAAGTAGATTTAAGTCAAAACTGTATCTCGGCCACTCAGGAACATTCACCATCTTCTTGGTAAGCAACTCCAGTGTAGATTTGGCCTTGTGTTTGAGGTTATTGTCGTGCTGGAAGGTGAATTCATCTCCCAGTGTCTGGTTTGAAAGCAGAATGAACCAGGTTTTCGTCTACGATTTTGCCAGTGCTTCCATTGATTTTTTTATCCTGAAAACCTACCCCGTCCTTAAAGATTACAAGCATACCCATAACATGATGCTGCCACCACTGTTTGGATATATAGAGTGGTACTCAGTAATGTGTTCTATTGGATTTGCCCCAACCATAACACTTTGTATTCAGGACTTAAAGTGAATTGCTTTGCCACATGTTTTTTGCAGTATTACTTTAGTGCCTTGTTGCAAACAGGAAACATGTTATGGAATATTTCTGTTCTGTGAATTAGGTTAGTGTTGTGGAATAACTACAATGTTATTGATCCTGCTATCACAGCCATTAAACTCTAACTGTTTTAAAGTCACCACTGGCCTCATGGTGAAATCCCTCAGCAGTTTCCTTCCTCTCTGGCAACTGAGTTAGGAAGGACGCCTGTATCTTTGTAATGACTGGGGTGTATTGATACTTCACCATGCCCAAAAGGGATATTCAATGTCTGCTCCAATAAAACATTTTTTACCCATCTACAAATAGGTGCCCTTCTTTGTGAGTGATTGGAAAACCTCTCTGGGTCTTTGTGGTTGAATCTGGGTTTGAAATTCACTGCTCGACTCTGGGACCTTATAAATCATTTGATGAGTGGGGTACAGAGATGAGGTAGTCATTCAAAAATCATGTTAAAGACTATAATTTCACACAGACCGAGTCCATGCAACATGTTAAGAACATCTTGACTCCTGAACCTATTTATGCCATAATAACAAAGGGCTTGAATACTTATTGACTCAAGACATTTCAGCTTTTTCATTTTTTTATTCAATAGATTGTTTTTTGGAAAAACGTAATTCCACTTTGACATTATGGGGTATTGTGTGTAGGCCAGTCCACTTTGACATTATGGGGTATTGTGTGTAGGCCAGTCCACTTTGACATTATGGGGTATTGTGTGTAGGCCAGTCCACTTTGACATTATGGGGTATTGTGTGTAGGCCAGTCCACTTTGACATTATGGGGTATTGTGTGTAGGCCAGTCCACTTTGACATTATGGGGTATTGTGTGTAGGCCAGTCCACTTTGACATTATGGGGTATTGTGTGTAGGCCAGTCCACTTTGACATTATGGGGTATTGTGTGTAGGCCAGTCCACTTTGACATTATGGGGTATTGTGTGTAGGCCAGTCCACTTTGACTTTATGGGGTATTGTGTGTAGGCCAGTCCACTTTGACATTATGGGGTATTGTGTGTAGGCCAGTCCACTTTGACATTATGGGGTATTGTGTGTAGGCCAGTCCACTTTGACATTATGGGGTATTGTGTGTAGGCCAGTCCACTTTGACATTATGGGGTATTGTGTGTAGGCCAGTCCACTTTGACATTATGGGGTATTGTGTGTAGGCCAGTCCACTTTGACATTATGGGGTATTGTGTGTAGGCCAGTGGCAAACAAAACATCTCAATTCAATCCATTTTTAATTCAGGCTGTAAACAAAACAAACATGTGGAAAAAGTCAAAGGGGTTTGAATCCTTTCTGGAGACGCGGTAACAAACAGCAAACACACTTCTGTCCACTGATCGAATCTAACTGAATGGTTGGAAATCGAGACATGATCAACGATTGTGCCCTGAGTGTGTGTGTGTGTGTGTGTGTGTGCGCGTGTGTGCATCAATACTGCCAATAGAGACAGATGGATAAAGGCCTGGGTGACAGTAGGTTGTAACCTTTAGGTCAGATCTATTAAAGAGAGAGTCTTATCATTGTCCTTATAGGCCTGCGTCTCCCTCTAACAACAGATCTATTAAAGAGAGAGTCTTATCATTGTCCTTATAGGCCTGCGTCTCCCTCTAACAACATATCTATTAAAGAGAGAGTCTTATCATTGTCCTTATAGGCCTGCGTCTCCCTCTAACAACATATCTATTAGAGAGAGAGTCTTATCATTGTCCTTATAGGCCTGCGTCTCCCTCTAACAACAGATCTATTAAAGAGAGAGTCTTATCATTGTCCTTATAGGCCTGCGTCTCCCTCTAACAACAGATCTATTGAAGAGAGAGTCTTATCATTGTCCTTATAGGCCTGCGTCTCCACCTAACAACAGATCTATTAGAGAGAGAGTCTTATCATTGTCCTTATAGGCCTGCGTCTCCCTCTAACAACAGATCTATTAAAGAGAGAGTCTTATCATTGTCCTTATAGGCCTGCGTCTCCCTCTAACAACAGATCTATTAAAGAGAGAGTCTTATCATTGTCCTTATAGGCCTGCGTCTCCCTCTAACAACAGATCTATTAAAGAGAGAGTCTTATCATTGTCCTTATAGGCCTGCGTCTCCCTCTAACAACAGATCTATTGAAGAGAGAGTCTTATCATTGTCCTTATAGGCCTGCGTCTCCCTCTAACAACAGATCTATTAAAGAGAGAGTCTTATCATTGTCCTTATAGGCCTGCGTCTCCCTCTAACAACAGATCTATTGAAGAGAGAGTCTTATCATTGTCCTTATAGGCCTGCGTCTCCCTCTAACAACAGATCTATTAAAGAGAGAGTCTTATCATTGTCCTTATAGGCCTGCGTCTCCCTCTAACAACAGATCTATTGAAGAGAGAGTCTTATCATTGTCCTTATAGGCCTGCGTCTCCCTCTAACATCAGATCTATTAAAGAGAGAGTCTTATCATTGTCCTAATAGGCCTGCGTCTCCCTCTAACAACAGATCTATTAAAGAGAGTCTTATCATTGTCCTTATAGGCCTGCGTCTCCCTCTAACAACAGATCTATTAAAGAGAGAGTCTTATCATTGTCCTTATAGGCCTGCGTCTCCCTCTAACATCAGATCTATTAAAGAGAGAGTCTTATCATTGTCCTTATAGGCCTGCGTCTCCCTCTAACATCAGATCTATTAAAGAGAGAGTCTTATCATTGTCCTTATAGGCCTGCGTCTCCCTCTAACATCAGATCTATTAAAGAGAGAGTCTTATCATTGTCCTTATAGGCCTGCGTCTCCCTCTAACAACAGATCTATTAAAGAGAGAGTCTTATCATTGTCCTTATAGGCCTGCGTCTCCCTCTAACAACAGATCTATTAGAGAGAGAGTCTTATCATTGTCCTTATAGGCCTGCGTCTCCCTCTAACAACAGATCTATTAAAGAGAGAGTCTTATCATTGTCCTTATAGGCCTGCGTCTCCCTCTAACATCAGATCTATTAAAGAGAGAGTCTTATCATTGTCCTTATAGGCCTGCGTCTCCCTCTAACAACAGATCTATTAAAGAGAGAGTCTTATCATTGTCCTTATAGGCCTGCGTCTCCCTCTAACATCAGATCTATTAAAGAGAGAGTCTTATCATTGTCCTTATAGGCCTGCGTCTCCCTCTAACAACAGATCTATTAAAGAGAGAGTCTTATCATTGTCCTTATAGGCCTGCGTCTCCCTCTAACATCAGATCTATTAAAGAGAGAGTCTTATCATTGTCCTTATAGGCCTGTGTCTCCCTCTAACATCAGATCTATTAAAGAGAGAGTCTTATCATTGTCCTTATAGGCCTGCGTCTCCCTCTAACATCAGATCTATTAAAGAGAGAGTCTTATCATTGTCCTTATAGGCCTGCGTCTCCCTCTAACAACAGATCTATTAAAGAGAGAGTCTTATCATTGTCCTAATAGGCCTGCGTCTCCCTCTAATAACAGATCTATTAAAGAGAGAGTCTTATCATTGTCCTTATAGGCCTGCGTCTCCCTCTAACATCAGATCTATTAAAGAGAGAGTCTTATCATTGTCCTTATAGGCCTGCGTCTCCCTCTAACATCAGATCTATTAAAGAGAGAGTCTTATCATTGTCCTTATAGGCCTGCGTCTCCCTCTAACAACAGATCTATTAAAGAGAGAGTCTTATCATTGTCCTTATAGGCCTGCGTCTCCCTCTAACAACAGATCTATTAAAGAGAGAGTCTTATCATTGTCCTTATAGGCCTGCGTCTCCCTCTAACATCAGATCTATTAAAGAGAGAGTCTTATCATTGTCCTTATAGGCCTGCGTCTCCCTCTAACATCAGATCTATTAAAGAGAGAGTCTTATCATTGTCCTTATAGGCCTGCGTCTCCCTCTAACATCAGATCTATTAAAGAGAGAGTCTTATCATTGTCCTTATAGGCCTGCGTCTCCCTCTAACATCAGATCTATTAAAGAGAGAGTCTTATCATTGTCCTTATAGGCCTGCGTCTCCCTCTAACAACAGATCTATTAAAGAGAGAGTCTTATCATTGTCCTTATAGGCCTGCGTCTCCCTCTAACAACAGATCTATTAGAGAGAGAGTCTTATCATTGTCCTTATAGGCCTGCGTCTCCCTCTAACAACAGATCTATTAAAGAGAGAGTCTTATCATTGTCCTTATAGGCCTGCGTCTCCCTCTAACAACAGATCTATTAAAGAGAGAGTCTTATCATTGTCCTTATAGGCCTGCGTCTCCCTCTAACAACAGATCTATTAGAGAGAGAGTCTTATCATTGTCCTTATAGGCCTGCGTCTCCCTCTAACAACAGATCTATTAAAGAGAGAGTCTTATCATTGTCCTTATAGGCCTGCGTCTCCCTCTAACAACAGATCTATTAAAGAGAGAGTCTTATCATTGTCCTTATAGGCCTGCGTCTCCCTCTAACAACAGATCTATTGAAGAGAGAGTCTTATCATTGTCCTTATAGGCCTGCGTCTCCCTCTAACAAAAGATCTATTAAAGAGAGAGTCTTATCATTGTCCTTATAGGCCTGCGTCTCCCTCTAACAAAAGATCTATTAAAGAGAGAGTCTTATCATTGTCCTTATAGGCCTGCGTCTCCCTCTAACAACAGATCTATTAAAGAGAGAGTCTTATCATTGTCCTTATAGGCCTGCGTCTCCCTCTAACAACAGATCTATTAAAGAGAGAGTCTTATCATTGTCCTTATAGGCCTGCGTCTCCCTCTAACATCAGATCTATTGAAGAGAGAGTCTTATCATTGTCCTTATAGGCCTGCGTCTCCCTCTAACATCAGATCTATTAAAGAGAGAGTCTTATCATTGTCCTTATAGGCCTGCGTCTCCCTCTAACATCAGATCTATTAAAGAGAGAGTCTTATCATTGTCCTTATAGGCCTGCGTCTCCCTCTAACAACAGATCTATTAAAGAGAGAGTCTTATCATTGTCCTTATAGGCCTGCGTCTCCCTCTAATAACAGATCTATTAAAGAGAGAGTCTTATCATTGTCCTTATAGGCCTGCGTCTCCCTCTAACAACAGATCTATTAAAGAGAGAGTCTTATCATTGTCCTTATAGGCCTGCGTCTCCCTCTAACATCAGATCTATTAAAGAGAGAGTCTTATCATTGTCCTTATAGGCCTGCGTCTCCCTCTAACAACAGATCTATTAAAGAGAGAGTCTTATCATTGTCCTTATAGGCCTGCGTCTCCCTCTAACAACAGATCTATTAAAGAGAGAGTCTTATCATTGTCCTTATAGGCCTGCGTCTCCCTCTAACATCAGATCTATTAAAGAGAGAGTCTTATCATTGTCCTTATAGGCCTGCGTCTCCCTCTAACATCAGATCTATTAAAGAGAGAGTCTTATCATTGTCCTTATAGGCCTGCGTCTCCCTCTAACATCAGATCTATTAAAGAGAGAGTCTTATCATTGTCCTTATAGGCCTGCGTCTCCCTCTAACATCAGATCTATTAAAGAGAGAGTCTTATCATTGTCCTTATAGGCCTGCGTCTCCCTCTAACAACAGATCTATTAAAGAGAGAGTCTTATCATTGTCCTTATAGGCCTGCGTCTCCCTCTAACAACAGATCTATTAAAGAGAGAGTCTTATCATTGTCCTTATAGGCCTGCGTCTCCCTCTAACAACAGATCTATTAAAGAGAGAGTCTTATCATTGTCCTTATAGGCCTGCGTCTCCCTCTAACAACAGATCTATTAAAGAGAGAGTCTTATCATTGTCCTTATAGGCCTGCGTCTCCCTCTAACAACAGATCTATTAAAGAGAGAGTCTTATCATTGTCCTTATAGGCCTGCGTCTCCCTCTAACAACAGATCTATTAAAGAGAGAGTCTTATCATTGTCCTTATAGGCCTGCGTCTCCCTCTAACAACAGATCTATTAAAGAGAGAGTCTTATCATTGTCCTTATAGGCCTGCGTCTCCCTCTAACAACAGATCTATTGAAGAGAGAGTCTTATCATTGTCCTTATAGGCCTGCGTCTCCCTCTAACAAAAGATCTATTAAAGAGAGAGTCTTATCATTGTCCTTATAGGCCTGCGTCTCCCTCTAACAAAAGATCTATTAAAGAGAGAGTCTTATCATTGTCCTTATAGGCCTGCGTCTCCCTCTAACAACAGATCTATTAAAGAGAGAGTCTTATCATTGTCCTTATAGGCCTGCGTCTCCCTCTAACAACAGATCTATTAAAGAGAGAGTCTTATCATTGTCCTTATAGGCCTGCGTCTCCCTCTAACATCAGATCTATTGAAGAGAGAGTCTTATCATTGTCCTTATAGGCCTGCGTCTCCCTCTAACATCAGATCTATTAAAGAGAGAGTCTTATCATTGTCCTTATAGGCCTGCGTCTCCCTCTAACAACAGATCTATTAAAGAGAGAGTCTTATCATTGTCCTTATAGGCCTGCGTCTCCCTCTAACAACAGATCTATTAAAGAGAGAGTCTTATCATTGTCCTTATAGGCCTGCGTCTCCCTCTAACAACAGATCTATTGAAGAGAGAGTCTTATCATTGTCCTTATAGGCCTGCGTCTCCCTCTAACAAAAGATCTATTAAAGAGAGAGTCTTATCATTGTCCTTATAGGCCTGCGTCTCCCTCTAACAAAAGATCTATTAAAGAGAGAGTCTTATCATTGTCCTTATAGGCCTGCGTCTCCCTCTAACAACAGATCTATTAAAGAGAGAGTCTTATCATTGTCCTTATAGGCCTGCGTCTCCCTCTAACATCAGATCTATTAAAGAGAGAGTCTTATCATTGTCCTTATAGGCCTGCGTCTCCCTCTAACATCAGATCTATTAAAGAGAGAGTCTTATCATTGTCCTTATAGGCCTGCGTCTCCCTCTAACATCAGATCTATTAAAGAGAGAGTCTTATCATTGTCCTTATAGGCCTGCGTCTCCCTCTAACATCAGATCTATTAAAGAGAGAGTCTTATCATTGTCCTTATAGGCCTGCGTCTCCCTCTAACATCAGATCTATTAAAGAGAGAGTCTTATCATTGTCCTTATAGGCCTGCGTCTCCCTCTAACATCAGATCTATTAAAGAGAGAGTCTTATCATTGTCCTTATAGGCCTGCGTCTCCCTCTAACATCAGATCTATTAAAGAGAGAGTCTTATCATTGTCCTTATAGGCCTGCGTCTCCCTCTAACAACAGATCTATTAAAGAGAGAGTCTTATCATTGTCCTTATAGGCCTGCGTCTCCCTCTAACAACAGATCTATTAAAGAGAGAGTCTTATCATTGTCCTTATAGGCCTGCGTCTCCCTCTAACAACAGATCTATTAAAGAGAGAGTCTTATCATTGTCCTTATAGGCCTGCGTCTCCCTCTAACAACAGATCTATTAAAGAGAGAGTCTTATCATTGTCCTTATAGGCCTGCGTCTCCCTCTAACAACAGATCTATTAAAGAGAGAGTCTTATCATTGTCCTTATAGGCCTGCGTCTCCCTCTAACAACAGATCTATTAAAGAGAGAGTCTTATCATTGTCCTTATAGGCCTGCGTCTCCCTCTAACAACAGATCTATTAAAGAGAGAGTCTTATCATTGTCCTTATAGGCCTGCGTCTCCCTCTAACAACAGATCTATTAAAGAGAGAGTCTTATCATTGTCCTTATAGGCCTGCGTCTCCCTCTAACAATCAATGTACATCAACGGAGAAGCAAAACATGGCTACTCTTTCAACACTACAAGACAGATCTGCAGGCATCTCGTCTATTCCAACACAGCTCTTTGATCACACAGGGTGCATGTATGCTGTCCTCAGCCAACAGGATATACATGTCGGGTGTGTTAGACAGGAACAGGAAAGGTAAGAGAGGGTAAATAAGATATGTGGATGTGTCGAACGACCTATCAAACATCCCTTTCATCAAAACATCATACAGCCTTACGTTATACTCAGTTCAGTCAGCCAAGAGATGACGTCACATGAAATCAAAAAGCTCCGTAGACAGCAACAGCAAGTCGATCCGAAGGATGATTGACGGGGTAGTTGTGTGTCAGTGACGCAATGGTGTGTGTGTTTGTGTGTTAGCAGTAGAGAGGCTGTTGTTAGACCTGACCAGGCTAAGCTACATCTCTAACGGGTGTGTTTGTGTGTTAGCAGTAGAGAGAGGCTGTTGTTAGACCTGACCAGGCTAAGCTACATCTCTAACGGGTGTGTTTGTGTGTTAGCAGTAGAGAGAGGCTGTTGTTAGACCTGACCAGGCTAAGCTACATCTCTAACGGGTGTGTTTGTGTGTTAGCAGTAGAGAGAGGCTGTTGTTACACCTGACCAGGCTAAGCTACATCTCTAACAGGTGTGTTTGTGTGTTAGCAGTAGAGAGGCTGTTGTTACACCTGACCAGACTAAACTACATCTCTAACGGGTGTGTTGTGTGTTAGCAGTAGAGAGAGGCTGTTGTTACACCTGACCAGACTAAGCTACATCTCTAACGGGTGTGTTTGTGTGTTAGCAGTAGAGAGAGGCTGTTGTTAGACCTGACCAGGCTAAGCTACATCTCTAACAGGTGTGTTTGTGTGTTAGCAGTAGAGAGAGGCTGTTGTTACACCTGACCAGGCTAAGCTACATCTCTAACAGGTGTGTTTGTGTGTTAGCAGTAGAGAGGCTGTTGTTACACCTGACCAGACTAAGCTACATCTCTAACGGGTGTGTTTGTGTGTTAGCAGTAGAGAGAGGCTGTTGTTAGACCTGACCAGGCTAAGCTACATCTCTAACAGGTGTGTTTGTGTGTTAGCAGTAGAGAGAGGCTGTTGTTACACCTGACCAGGCTAAGCTACATCTCAAACGGGTGTGTTTGTGTGTTAGCAGTAGAGAGAGGCTGTTGTTACACCTGACCAGGCTAAGCTACATCTCTAACAGGTGTGTTTGTGTGTTAGCAGTAGAGAGGCTGTTGTTACACCTGACCAGACTAAACTACATCTCTAACGGGTGTGTTGTGTGTTAGCAGTAGAGAGAGGCTGTTGTTACACCTGACCAGACTAAGCTACATCTCTAACGGGTGTGTTTGTGTGTTAGCAGTAGAGAGAGGCTGTTGTTAGACCTGACCAGGCTAAGCTACATCTCTAACAGGTGTGTTTGTGTGTTAGCAGTAGAGAGGCTGTTGTTACACCTGACCAGACTAAACTACATCTCTAACGGGTGTGTTGTGTGTTAGCAGTAGAGAGAGGCTGTTGTTACACCTGACCAGACTAAACTACATCTCTAACTGGTGATCATTAGAAAGGGACATTTTCCTTTGTTCTCAGGAGGCACAGAGCCACCAGGTGGCCGATGATAGTGTGTACCGTTCACTGTCCAATGCACACTCAGTCACTCACTCCAGATAGTGTACACAGAGAGCTATCATACAAAAACGAAAAGGAGATGCTTGATATGGACAGAAACTGATTTATATTTCAAATCGCTCGTGTCAGATTCAGGAATATAAAAAGGAGTCCATTATTAATAAATGAACACATGATAAAAAAAGTAAAAAAATAAAAAATTCCCCCTGAAATCTGCCTATGTTACGTGAATCTTTTATGCAAATGGAATTTGCAATGAGATGAAGCTATCTTCAGGGACCTTGACTGTTTTCCACAGCCCTCTATTAAAATTAATGCCGCCACTGATTTATAAATCTTATTAATAGCCGAGGAGAAGCAAAAGTGATGAAACAGCCTCACTTCTCTCTCTCCCTTTCTCCCTCCACTGGTCCAGCAGGTCCCCCCCTCCCTCCCTTCCCTCCCTCCCTCCCACCCTCCCTCCCTCGTTTCCTCTCTCTAACCACCCTCCCTCTTCTCCGCAGTGTCTCTCAGTGATTTTATAATTGGGCCCGGCTCATTGTTATTCAAAACCCTGAAGAACCAATTAGTGGCAGACCTCCCGACCCTCGGTTGCTATGTAATGGCGGTAACTAAAGACTCTAAGTGAGGCAGCCGAGAGCAAAGGTCTGAATTTCCTTTAGTTCCTGATTAATAATCCTGTCAGACCTATCACACACATTAAAGAGAGACGCTGGTTAAGGCCCCGGCTTTTTTATACGCTTCTTCTCTCTGTTTTTTATTTATTATTCCAAGCCTTTCTATTAATCTTTAACGATGGTTGGGGTGCTGCCTCCCTTCTCTCTTGTCAGATAAATGTCCAGTTAACAGGATAATGAGATTTCGCAGGGCCCCCACCACAGCTCTGGGGGCGTGGGGTGACCCCTGGCGCTGAGCGGGTGGGCGTCGGGGCACGGGCTGATGGGTGAGGGCAGCCGTTCACACCGCCATGGCATCTCTGGTGGACTCGGATGCCCCCTCGGTTGTCAACAAGCTGAACTTTTGGAAAGTTCTCATATTCCGGGGGAGCGGAGTTGTGAAAAAGTCATGGTGAGGTACGATAACATTCTGAATATCATTACTGAGCAGAGAGAACTGTGTCAGTTATTCCACAATATCCTTACTGAGCAGAGAGAACTGTGTCAGTTATTCCACAGTGTCATTACTGAGCAGAGAGAACTGTGTCAGTTATTCCACAATATCCTTACTGAGCAGAGAGAACTGTGTCAGTGATACTAGTGTCATTACTGAGCAGAGAGAACTGTGTCAGTTATTCCACAATATCCTTACTGAGCAGAGAGAACTGTGTCAGTGATACTAGTGTCATTACTGAGCAGAGAGAACTGTGTCAGTTATTCTACAGTGTCATTACTGAGCAGAGAGAACTGTGTCAGTTATTCTACAGTGTCATTACTGAGCAGAGAGAACTGTGTCAGTTATTCCACAATATCCTTACTGAGCAGAGAGAACTGTGTCAGTGATACTAGTGTCATTACTGAGCAGAGATAACTGTGTCAGTTATTCCACAGTATCCTTACTGAGCAGAGAGAACTGTGTCAGTTATTCCACAGTATCATTACTGAGCAGAGAGAACTGTGTCAGTTATTCCACAGTATCAATACTGAGCAGAGAGAACTGTGTCAGTTATTACCACAGTGTCATCACTGAGCAGAGAGAACTGTGTCAGTTATTCCACAGTGTCATCACTCATTCATTATATTCTAGAGATCGTATACAGGGGGTACTGTGATGAGTAAAATTACCATGTTACAGCTGAACCTTTATGTGGGACATTGTAATCTTGGGGAGACTTGCAACACACCAAGTTACACAGCCATTACTACTGAAAAGAGAGAGAGATAGCTATGGAGGGAGAGAGAGAGACTCACAGGGCCTTGTCTGGCCTGGGCAAACACACCCTGTCACATCCTGTGTCTGTCTGGGAATGACCTGGTCACGGTCTTCACAAACAGAGCTGAACTCTACCCTACCCCGTCAACATCAGAAACTTCATAAGCCGAGAGAGGTCCCTTTCTGTCTTGATGAATAAATATTGACAAAAATCATCAGACGTCAACATAGAGCCGCAGATCCCTACAGAAATCCTTACAACAACATCAGACAATCCCAGATGTCAAAAAATAACTAATGGTAATGCCGGACAACACACAACATCCATAGACAATAACAGAAACCGCAAAAAGCACCATCAACAACTGTCAAGAGACTACTACAGGCCTCAAGAGACTACTACTGACGTCAAGAGACTACTACTGACTTCAAGAGACTACTACTGACGTCAAGAGACTACTACTGACGTCAAGAGACTACTACTGACGTCAAGAGACTACTACTGACGTCAAGAGACCACTACAGGCATCAAGAGACTACTACTGACGTCAAGAGACTACTACTGACGTCAAGAGACTACTACAGGCGTCAAGAGACCACTACAGGCGTCAAGAGACCACTACAGGCGACAAGAGACCACTACAGGCGTCAAGAGACCACTACAGGCGTCAAGAGACCACTACAGGCGTCAAGAGACCACTACAGGCGTCAAGAGACCACTACAGGCGTCAAGAGACTACTACTGACGTCAAGAGACTACTACTGGCGTCAAGAGACTACTACTGGCATCAAGGGGCTACTACAGGTGTCAAGAGACAACGACTGACGTCAAGAGACAACGACTGACGTCAAGAGACTACTACTGACGTCAAGAGACTACTATTGACGTCAAGAGACTACTACTGACGTCAAGAGACTACTACTGACGTCAAGAGACTACTACTGACGTCAAGAGACTACTACTGACGACAAGAGACTACTACAGGCGTCAAGAGACCACTACAGGCGTCAAGAGACTACTACTGACGTCAAGAGACTACTACTGACGTCAAGAGACTACTACTGACGACAAGAGACTACTACAGGCGTCAAGAGACTACTACTGGCATCAAGGGGCTACTACAGGCATCAAGAGACAACGACTGACGTCAAGAGACTACTACTGGTGTCAAGAGACTACTACAGGTGTCAAGAGACTACTACTGACGTCAAGAGACTACTACTGGCATCAAGAGACTACTACTGGCATCAAGGGGCTACTACAGGTGTCAAGAGACAACGACTGACGTCAAGAGACTACTACTGGTGTCAAGAGACCACTACAGGTGTCAAGAGACTACTACAGGTGTCAAGAGACTAACACTGACGTCAAGAGAGTACTACTGACGTCAAGAGACTACTACAGGTGTCAATAGGCTACTACAGGTGTCAAGAGGCTACTACTGGCATCAAGAGGCTACTACAGGCTAGTGATGCGCAGGTTGACTCGTAACCATCAGTCCCCGCGATAATATCCACAGGGTGATGGCTTTAGGGTCATTAAATAGTGTGGCTGAAGGACAGGTGGGTGGCGGGTGGGTTATAGAGAATCAATACCTTCAAAAATTCATAGATGTATAATTATTGTGCAATTTATATAGTCTACATTGAGGTTTTTCTTTCACTATTTTAAACTGTCTGGTATTAGTGCATGAACCTAAGGTTCAGGGCTTAACTGTACAACCGTCAAATCGCCTTCACAGCCCATCAACAAATAATGCTTCTGGGAACCGGCATAAAAAGTTCACATCAATCCAGAGAGGCAAAATGGACGTCGTCGAAGTTTAATTCAATAAGACAAAATCTGCAAAAGGAGAGTTGAAAATAAAGAGAAGGGAGTGAATTGAACAACACCAAATGCATCATGAACAAAATATTTTGCCGTTTTAATGCAAACCCTTGCAGTTAATAGATCACAAAGCAGCATATAACTGAGTTAAATGTTTGGAACAAGTTCACTATCTTATCCATAGTCTAAAAACACATATCAAGTGCAAGTTAGCTGTTTAGCTCAAATCTGAAGGCTGGGGGGGCATTTAGGCCGGGCTTCCACTGTGGATAGCTAAAATATCCTAATGATTATAATCACACTTCCTCAATTCAAATATTATGGCGACAGATACCAAAGATGGAAACTTGGTAACCGAGCTCGAGTTAAAAGTGTAGCCTGTTATCGCCTTGTTGAAATATCTTCACAACTAGAAAAACCCTCCGGGCTTCCGTCATAACTGTCAATTTATATATATATAAAAAGGAAATTACAGTTTGGAAAACACGTATCCCTTCCGGAACGTCCTCTGGAATAACGGACATTCTAGGGTAATAAATAACCCACACGTATCCCTTCCGGAACGTCCTCTGGAATAACGGACATTCTAGGGTAATAAATAACCCACACGTATCCCTTCCGGAACGTCCTCTGGAATAACGGACATTCTAGGGTAATAAATAACCCACACGTATCCCTTCCGGAACGTCCTCTGGAATAACGGACATTCTAGGGTAATAAATAACCCACACGTATCCCTTCCGGAACGTCCTCTGGAATAACGGACATTCTAGGGTAATAAATAACCCACACGTATCCCTTCCGGAACGTCCTCTGGAATAACGGACATTCTAGGGTAATAAATAACCCACACGTATCCCTTCCGGAACGTCCTCTGGAATAACGGACATTCTAGGGTAATAAATAACCCACACGTATCCCTTCCGGAACGTCCTCTGGAATAACGGACATTCTAGGGTAATAAATAACCCACACGTATCCCTTCCGGAACGTCCTCTGGAATAACGGACATTCTAGGGTAATAAATAACCCACACGTATCCCTTCCGGAACGTCCTCTGGAATAACGGACATTCTAGGGTAATAAATAACCCACACGTATCCCTTCCGGAACGTCCTCTGGAATAACGGACATTCTAGGGTAATAAATAACCCACACGTATCCCTTCCGGAACGTCCTCTGGAATAACGGACATTCTAGGGTAATAAATAACCCACACGTATCCCTTCCGGAACGTCCTCTGGAATAACGGACATTCTAGGGTAATAAATAACCCACACGTATCCCTTCCGGAACGTCCTCTGGAATAACGGACATTCTAGGGTAATAAATAACCCACACGTATCCCTTCCGGAACGTCCTCTGGAATAACGGACATTCTAGGGTAATAAATAATCCACACGTATCCCTTCCGGAACGTCCTCTGGAATAACGGACATTCTAGGGTAATAAATAACCCACACGTATCCCTTCCGGAACGTCCTCTGGAATAACGGACATTCTAGGGTAATAAATAACCCACACGTATCCCTTCCGGAACGTCCTCTGGAATAACGGGCATTCTGGGTAATAAATAACCCACACGTCCCGTGGAAATAGGGCCTTAATAATAACTCTGTCCGAATGAAGCATTTCTCTCAGTAAGGAGTGGAGATATGATTTCTTCCTGCATCTTGATGAGAATCCAATGCTCAGTTAGATACGATCTGTAGAGGTACCGTCTTCATCATAAAATCATCATCAAAATATGCATTGAAGCCGAACTGAAATCTTATCTTAAACTCTTAGGGTCGTTGTCACAGCTTTATTTTTCCTTACAACCGGTCAAACTGATTTTCATTTGGACCTTTTATACGGTAAGTCATTCCCGTTGTTTGACTGCTAAACAGTTCATCAAATGGCTACTAAGACTATTTGAATTAACCCTACTTTTATTTTTTTACACTACCCAATGTTTATTACCTATGCATGGTCACTTTACCCCCACCTACATGAACATATTACCTCAATTCCCTCGACTAACCTGTAGCCCTGTACAGACGCAGTACCGGTACCCCCTGTATATAGCCTCATTGTTATTTTATTGTGTTACTTTTATTACTATTAAAAATTAAACATAAATGAAAATGTGTTCATACTTTTTTTTTTACTCTGCATTGTTGGTTAAGGGCTTGTAAGTAAGCATTTCACGGTACCTGTTGTATTCAACGCATGGAACAAACACCAACAGACTGGCATGTAACAAACACCAACAGACTGGCATGTAACAAACACCAACAGAATGACATGTAACAGACAGCAACAGACTGGCATGTACCAGACAGCAACAGACTGGCATGTAACAAACACCAACAGACTGGCATGTAACAAACACCAACAGACTGGCATGTAACAAACACCAACAGACTGGCATGTAATAAACACCAACAGACTGACATGTAACAGACAACAACAGACTGACATGTAACAGACAACAACAGACTGGCATGTAACAAACACCAACAGACTGGCATGTAACAAACACCAACAGACTGGCATGTAACAAACACCAACAGACTGGCATGTAACAAACACCAACAGACTGGCATGTAACAAACACCAACAGACTGGCATGTAACAAACACCAACAGACTGGCATGTAACAAACACCAACAGACTGGCATGTAACAAACACCAACAGACTGGCATGTAACAAACACCAACAGACTGGCATGTAACAAACACCAACAGACTGGCATGTAACAAACACCAACAGACTGGCATGTAACAAACACCAACAGACTGGCATGTAACAAACACCAACAGACTGGCATGTAACAAACACCAACAGGGTTATATACAAAGGCAGCAAAAGGCAGAACGGGTTCTTTGTTTGTCCCCATAAGTCCAGCCTAGCCTCAGAGACATACTTATTACTGCGCGCATCCAAGACGTATGATACCTAAAAATGGTTGAGTTACTTTAGAAAGAAACAAAAGTAGGGAGGTTGGTCAGGCAGGATGGGTGGGCATAATCTGCGTCCGTCTAATTGAAATGGTCAAAATGCTGTCGTGCAGTTACTCCGAGCACCTGGAGATCAACTGGATGAGTTGTAAACTGCAGGAATAATTGGACCTTGCAGTAATTGGACCCATGGATGGAAAATGATTTTTTTTTACAGCCAGTGGCATAAAACAGGATGATTGACATCTAAGGCATAACCTGCCTCTGCAATAATCTCACTGTAATAAGAATTCATGAGGCCTGTTTGGTTGATTTCCTCCTCCTCCTCCCTCTCTCTCGCGAGCCGTGTGTGTGTCTTCAGGAGAGAAAGTGATAGAGCGAGAAAGACTGCAGAACCACACTGCCTATCTTATTTACGCTCTCACTGCCTATGAAAGAAATGGAATGAAAAACAGGAAGGGCCTCTTTTTAACTCTAGAGCCTACAGATAAAAGCCTTGTGTGAGGGGGAACTAATGACGCAGATGAGAAGAGCTTCTTGCCACTCTCATTAGCTTTTACTAATAATGAACTTTGAGACCCTTTCACACAGCAATCCGCCATCCCTTTAGTTTGGGAGCTAAGGGCCCTTTTTGCTATGCATAATGCTACCCATTATGGGAGTGCCAATCCCTGTAAACATTGTACGAGTTTCCTTCTCTGTTGTAAGGAATCCTGGAATATTTGCTATGGCCTTACTAAACCAATACAACCACAGATGCAAGTGTATTGAATAGGTTTGAATAACCCTGCTCACATATTAAGATTTTAAAAAGAGAGCCAAATCAATGCAGCTAGCTAATGCATAGCACTGCCAGAGTCTGGGGGGGGGGGTGGGGCTTGGCCATAGATGAACTGCAGATCTGACAATAATGTAGAGAAGCTCTTTAACAATCTAGCTCCTCCCCAGAGAGACATAGGGGAGCTTTCTCTCTCAATATTGTCAGATATCCACACTTATTAAACTGACAAATCTCTTTCATTAAACGATGTCTGGGGCAGATAGGATCATGATGTAATCTCCAGCCTCATCCTTCTCCGATGGGGACGAATACTTTCTTGATCATTCATCTTGCCTGACATCAAAAGACGGCCGCTCCCTCCCCGTCATTGGTCCCACTGTTATTGTGCCACCGTCTGGGGCTGACAAGGAGATAAACATCATCATTTCCCTTTCTATATTGCAGTATCGCAGCTGGATCCGCCTCGTGGCGTCCCTGTTTATTTTCTTGCAACATTATCTTGGCCCGTAACGTCTTGTTTTATTTCAATTCAAATCCACAGGAAGAAGAGAAGGGGGTTGGAGGAGGATGGAGTAACAATTTGCTGGCGAGATGGGAAATGAGGGACTTGAGCCTTCCTGTTTTTTATTCTTCTGCGGGTCGGATCACATGACGCTGGCTGTGGCTTGTTGGGAAGAGGATGTTACAAGGGATATCTTTCACATAAACCCTAGCCCTCTGGAGGTTTCATCAGATGGAACTCTCACAAGCATACACACACACACACTTCCAGTTACCGTATCCTCCGGGGAGACGTCTTGGGAGAAAGAAGGTCAGAGCGATCTTCTCTCAGACCGGCCTGAGGCGAACAAGCCACAGAAACCAGCATATTAAATCTGCACTCGCAATCCTTGGAGGGGGTTCACCTTTTAATGGACTCACTCATCATTTACATAGGTGCTAGCGCCACTAACACACCACACTACGGCCTGCCTGGGCCTAACACTGCCCACAGCGCTATTGTAGCATATACCACATTCAGCCTTGGCAAGATGATTATTTGAGGGCACATTGTTTCCAGGAAGACTTTGACGAGTATTAACCTTTAGTTAGAGATGCTATTAACTGAGTGTCTTGAGATTTCAAAAAGGCCTTGTGGGTTTGTAAAGAGGAAATGGAGTTGTTGCAACGAGGATGGTTGTTGTGGCCTCGTCTCACACCAAAACGACACACAGCAGGGAGAGAAAGGGAAGCTGGGGTTTTCGGAGTAGCTTCCAACAATGTTGAGGGTTCAGACACAGAGAGAGAGACAGAGAGAGAGAGAGAGAGAAAGAGAAAAAGAGAGAGAGAAGAGCATAAGAGAGTAAAAAAAGAAAGAAGGTGTGAGAGAGAAGGGGGTTTGAGGAGAGAAGGCTGTAGCCTGAAGGATGAAGTTAGTAGAGCTGGGTGTATTGTTTGTGGTCAGGGTGAGTCCATAGGAGTGGGTCTCTGACGCTCGGCTGTGGTCAGGTTGTGAAAGATCCGAAACACCGGGCCAACAGTTGACACACTCTCTCTCACACACACACTCTCTCTCTCTCACACACACACTCTCTCTCTCACACACACACACACACACACACACACGCACACACGCACACACGCACACACGCACACACGCACACACACACACACACACGTGAAAGCAGAGTGCACAAGTTTAGCAAACACACACCTTTTGTTCAAGTTCGTCTTATTAACTTCCCATGAAAACATGGGTTGTAATAATAACATTGTCTATCAATCACTTTTCATAAATCTATCTTAAACCTGTAAACAAAAACAACATTCTGATTTTCTCTGTCTAAATGTAAACCTTGGCTATCGGAAACCAGTGAATCATATCATTACTCATGTTACACTGATGCATGAGAGATTGGGTTGAACCTCTAAGCCAACTCCATCAATACAATTTATCTAGCCCGGGATGACACGTCATGGGGGTTTTCACCCAAAACCTTAAACTACTAGACAGATGTTACACAACCCTGTGTTGCTCCCAAGAGAACGCGTTACAGCGGTGAAAACAAGCCCGATACTACAGTACAGCTCAACAACTTGACAGCAACATGAAACCCTCCAAACCACATCCATCTTAATTACATCCTCGCTGGTGGGGTGTGATGTTTGCATCTGTGGATTTTTATGCATATTTCCGTTTCCCCACCGCAGGGCTGGGAGGGGGGTTTTGGAGGGGCCTCGAGCACCCCTCCTCCCAACCTGTGGAAGTTCCCCCCTGAAACAAGGCCCGGAGCCCCCCTACCATGCTGGACCACTTCTGCAGCCTGCTATAAATCCTTAACGACAAACTCTATAAACCTCTTTGGGATTGAATATTTATGGATGCCTGTGGTTCCCCTGAGTACTGTTTTCTGTCTGGGGTTCGACGCACCACAAAAACTCCTCTGGAGCAGCTCCAAGCCCTGTAATCTACAGCTCTCATGGTGAAGGGAGTGCTTCCACACAGGCCTGGTGGTCTGCTGGGCTGGGCTCTAGTCGGTTCTGGCCTAAAACAAAATGGCCGCCCACGGAAAAGAGAAACGTGGCAGAGATGGTGATACAAATACGTAGAATAACAACATTGGGACCTTGCAGCTGCTCTCTGGTTAGACCAGCATGGACGGTGCCGGACCTAAGCGATTTCATTCCTACCGGGCTCCAAAATATTCTTATTCAAAGAATGTAAAAAAAAAAAGAAAAAACACTCACAGAATTTTTTTCCCCTTCTGGCCACATCCTCATCATCTGTTCTTAATGGGATGCCCTTAAGGATACAACAGGCTTTGGGTGACTTCCAGAACCATTGCAGGAAATACAAGTGCCTAGCAGCAATCAATGTCAAAACCAGGAAAAGTGCATTCCAAAACTGTATAGCGCTCTATGCAGTGAGTATAAAGGGATATTAACACATCTAGTCCCGTATAGATGGACATTAACACATTTCGTCTAGTATAGATGGACATTAACACATCTAATCCAGTATAAATGGACATTACCACATCTAGTCCAGTATAGATGGACATTACCACATCTAGTCCAGTATAGATGGACATTAACACATCTAGTCCCGTATAGATGGACATTAACACATCTAGTCCAGTATAGATGGACATTAACACATCTAGTCCAGTATAGATGGACATTAACACATCTAGTCCAGTATAGATGGACATTAACACATCTAGTCCAGTATAGATGGGCATTAACACATCTAGTCCAGTATAGATGGACATTAACACATCTAGTCCAGTATAGATGGGCATTAACAGATCTAGTCCAGTATAGATGGACATTAACACATCTAGTCCAGTATAGATGGACATTAACACATCTAGTCCAGTATAGATGGACATTAACACATCTAGTCCAGTATAGATGGACATTACCACATCTAGTCCAGTATAGATGGACATTAACACATCTCGTCTAGTATAGATGGACATTAACACATCGACCGACAGTAGATGAAGTGGTTCTAGCAGTGCTACTGTCCAAGACTGGTAAATTGCCGAGCTGTTAAAGAGCTGTGACCCAGATGAAATGCTGAAACACTCAACGGCAGGCCTTTAAAAGTCTCTCACCGCCTCCCAGTCTTGTAATTACTCACATTTACCATTTTTAATATCGGCAATTCCCCTTTTTCTGTGCTTCATGTGTAAAAGCCCTCTGGGGTAAAACACCAGTTATGGAAGTCTGCCAAAAAGAAAGAGAGTTGAAGTAATTTCCCCCTGGAGTTAGTGGATGTATTATACTAGTCTGACTAGGCGGGAGCCCTGGGTTTATTTGCTTTGGATTGGGGGGGGATCCCGCCGATGGATCCTATTGGTTTTTTCAAGCTAATCACAGGCTGCAGTGTTAGGAATGCCCTGTCAATCAGAAACTGGATACACAAAAAAAAGTTAAAATATAATCATTTAAGATTCACACCCAATTTTCTCAACTGGATGTTGATATTTCTAACGGTAATATTGAGTCTCACAAATTCCTGGTGAGGATTAGAAAATTATATGATGATGGGGGGGGGGGGAACATCTTTTCCATGGACTCCATTTTGAGGAGTTTGTGGTCAAAGCCGATTGAGAAAGCACAGATGCAGAGTGCTGTGTGCATCAACAAAGCAGTTTGCTAATAACTGTTGGGCAATTATAAAGAAGTGCTTGGCTAAGCATGTGTTTTTTCCCACCAATGAATCCATCCACAGCCGCAGAGTTGTGCCATCTTTCAGCTCTTGGCCAAAGTGCCAATTACCTCATAACACTGCCATGAAAGTTCATAGAGCATGCAGCATTTTATTACCCATCGCAAGCTCTGTGGCGCAGTGATCTGGGATCTGGCAGTGCTGAAAATGACCCATGACTCAAATCACAAGTAGCAACACTTTGAAAAGTAGAGCCGTGACGCTGAGAAATATCAGTCCTTGAGAAAATCCATGAAGCTACAAACTAGAACAAACTAATAAACACCAAGCAAAACTGATCAGTCCTTTAGAAAATCCATGAAGCTACAAACTAGAACAAACTAATAAACACCAAGCAAAACTGATCAGTCCTTTAGAAAATCCATGAAGCTACAAACTAGAAAAAACTAATAAACACCAAGCAAAATGATCCGTCCTTTGGAAATGTTTGATACCTCTTAGGGAGAGAATGGAAAAAATATATAATTTGGCCTCAAGAATGGCGCAGCAGTCTAAATGCTAGAGGCTTTACTACAGACCTAGGTTAATTTACGGGCTGTGCCACAACCGGCCCTGGCCGGGAGTACCAGAGGACGGCGCGCAATTGGCCCAGTGTCGTCCAGGTTAGGGGAGGGTTTTACTTTGCTCATCGCGCTCTAGCGAGACGTTGTGTCGACACATTTGTGCGGCTGGTTTCTGGGTTAAGCTGGCGGATGTTAAGGAGCGTGGTTAGGCGGGTCATGTTTTGGAGGACACATGAATCCACCTTCGCCTCTCACGAGCCCGTTCGGGAGATGCAGCGATAAGACCAGATTGAAATTGGGGAGAAAAAGGGGAGGTTGGGGGAAAAAAATATATATGTAAATAAATAAAAGAAAAATCCCAAAAGGAAGTTGCCATTTTGTGAAACTCAAATACTCAGGTCAAACAATGACCCACTCTTCTGTACCTAGTGTACATCTGCCATGTCAGGGGGAGACTTGATCTACGAGGCAGCGGGGACCGTAAAGTTCAGCATACACAATTGTTCAGTTTCCTTCACGTTCCTTTGCTCCGGGCCTGTGAAGTCTGCGAGTGTCGGCGGTGGTGAGATGAGACGGCTGCCAAGGTTGTTAACCTCGAGGCATTTGTAATGCTGCACCAGGGTTCCTTTATTACTGGAGTGAAATAATCTCCACCAAAGTGGTTGGGACGATGACAGGCCAGATTTATGATCTCTGTAGAACAGCCAGAATAACAACTGCTCCTGCACCCATCATGAACACTAATACGTTGTGGGAGAAACGCTGCCAACTGCACTAATTCATGTATATTTGAATCTATGAACAGCTGCCAGCCCTAATAATGTATGCCCTACTTCCAGCAGAAGGGGGGGGGGGGGGGGGGGGTTGAGTAGATGTTCAAAAGGTTTTTTAAATATATATTTTTCCTCCCATCTAGGATTAGTCCCTATTGCCCCCCCTCCCCCCCCTTTACATAGAACTGTACCCACTAGCTAGTGAGTGAAGTTGGCATCCCCTTTCACCCCAAAACTGTACCCGCAATGAAGCCGATAGGCTTCCTCAACACAGACCACATTGCCTGGAAAGTCCCAGAACGCCTCTCCACAAAAGTAAACACAAAGGGCTTGATGAATCTGTAGTGAGGAAGATCTCCCACTGGGCACAGATGTCAATTGAACGTCTATTACACGTTGGTTTCATGTATTTTTTTTAAATGACGTGGATACAGCATTGATTCAACCAGTGTGTGCCCAAGTGGGCTGCGGTGTAGCACGACTGACATTAAAAGTCAACGTTACCGCATGTGCAGAGACTGTGTTCACAGTAAACACTGCATATGTCGGCTCAATCAGAAGTTACCTTTAAAAAGTCAACCGCGTTACAACGCAGAACTTCTGCACTACGGATTGAATCGAGCTCTATTGCCCCAATTTGAAGTACAAATATGATGACCGCAAATGATATGCCCCAACCCAGCCCAAGTTAACCAAGCCCATCTATGTACCATACACCAACCCAGTCCAAGTCAACCAAGCCCATCTATGTACCATTCACCAACCCAGTCCAAGTCAACCAAGCTGGTCTGTACCATACACCAACCCAGTCCAAGTCAACCAAGCTGGTCTGTACCATTCACCAACCCAGTCCAAGTCAACCATGCCTGTCTATGTACCATACAGCTCCATTGACCTTCCTTCACTTTCCGAAACTGTGATGTCTGGAACGCAGGTAAGTTTGTTAGACATTGATAAACAGACATGAAAGGAATGTTATTTGAAACACGGCTCAATCAGTCCTGCTGTTGCAGCACCAAGTTATCAATCAGGCCTGCTGTTGCAGCACCAAGGTATCAATCAGACCTGCTGTTGTAGCACCAAGTTATCAATCAGGCCTGCTGTTGTAGCACCAAGGTATCAATCAGGCCTGCTGTTGCAGCACCAAGTTATCAATCAGGCCTGCTGTTGCAGCACCAAGGTATCAATCAGGCCTGCTGTTGCAGCACCAAGGTATCAATCAGGCCTGCTGTTGCAGCACCAAGGTATCAATCAGGCCTGCTGTTGCAGCACCAAGGTATCAATCAGGCCTGCTGTTGCAGCACCAAGGTATCAATCAGGCCTGCTGTTGCAGCACCAAGGTATCAATCAGGCCTGCTGTTGCAGCACCAAGGTATCAATCAGGCCTGCTGTTGCAGCACCAAGGTATCAATCAGGCCTGCTGTTGCAGCACCAAGGTATCAATCAGGCCTGCTGTTGCAGCACCAAGGTATCAATCAGGCCTGCTGTTGCAGCACCAAGGTATCAATCAGGCCTGCTGTTGCAGCACCAAGGTATCAATCAGGCCTGCTGTTGTAGCACCAAGGTATAGCAGCAGATATGATTAGCATTCACGGCGTCTTCACTAACAGCCCGTGGATAAATCATTTATACACTTTACCTCATTACTGAATCACCACGAAGAAGAAAGCCCAGACGGATCTTTCCTTGGTACTGTAGAAAATAAAGTACAGAGAAGAGCTGCTGTAGGCAGGTGGTGAGTTGATGTTGTAACACACAGTAGAGGAAGGAAACAAGCTTGTATCCCGTGTCTGTAATTCACAGAGTAGTTGTTTTGCTAGATGAACCCTGTGCCATGATAGTCAGTTATATCACAGGCCATGGTGTGGGGCCTCAACGCAATACAATTCTGAGCTCCGATTGGCTTTCTACAGTTCATCCCCACTCAATTGAGTTTTATTGTTTCCTCATTTTGTGGCCAAAACGTCACGACTCATTTACAGTCAAAGTAAGGAATTAGTTACATTTAGGTTTTAGATTAAAGTTAGGGCTGGGGAAATACATACAAATTGCTAATCATGTTTAAGTCTAAAATCACAGCCGGTGTTGTGGCTTGTAATATTTTGTGTGTTGGGAGTGATGGCATCTCTGTTCCTATGGCACCCCCACACAGAACCACCATAATCACACAAACACTGTTGACTTCCATCATGGCTGACATCTGGGTGCTCAGATCCACCAGGCTCGGTGCCGAGGATTTTCCGCAATCATTTGAACAGATGTTGCGGGGCAGGCGGCTGAGCAAATATTCCTAAAGGCCCTACTGAGTGATTTTACCACCTTCCATTTTCCTATTGCCTGCGCTGACATCATGCCAGACTGGCCAACCATCGGTCGGTCACCTGCGAGCCAGGCAGCCAATCAAAGCCAAGCACTAAATCCCGCAAATATTTGATCATATTCTCTTTCTTCAGAGTCAACAGTTGAACGGAGCCAAGGTTTTCATGGTTGGGTTTCCAGTAGCTCATCACTATAGCAACACACGAAGAGGCCTATGTTGGAGAATGCCTCTAACTTTTTTCTTATGTCCTTATATAAAAGTATAGGTCCATTCAGTTCAGTGAAGTGCAGTGTGATTAACTAGCATCAATCCAAGTCCTCTCTAGTTATTACAAAGAGAGTATGGTTTATTGTGCCCCCTGAAGGAGTTAAGTAGCTGGATAGAGGCAGAGAGCGGAAGGGAGGGGGGAATGAGAGACAGCAAGAGAAAGAGAGATCATTTAATCGCGATGACATTCAATCACTCAATTATTTTCACATATGGGGAAACATTGGCAGAATAATTCCTTAATCATAACACCACCTTTAATTACTCCCTAAGATGGGTGGCTGACATCTGGATAAGCCCCTCCAGTGTGTAAGTGAGAGAGAGAGAGAGCGAGAGAGAGAGAGAGAGAGTGTGTGAGTGTATGAGTGGGTGAGAGTGCGTGAGAGAGAGAGAGAGAGAGAGAGAGAGAGAGAGAGAGAGAGAGAGAGTGTGTGAGTGTATGAGTGGGTGAGAGTGCGTGAGAGAGAGAGAGTGTGAGTGTATGAGTGAGTGAGTGAGAGAGAGAGAGAGAGACAGAGACAGAGACAGACACGGGCCAGGTGTTAGGGAGCATTTGCAACAACAAGCTGGGGAAGGCAAGTTAGTTGATGATGAGCGTGTTCTCACTGAGCCTTGACTCTGTTTACAGGAGTAAAACACCACACACATCATCTAAGCTGCCTCACACTGTGGAACAACCTTTGGGTTCTCTCCCATCTCTCTCATGTGACATGCTTGGCCAAACCCAAGAGGTTACAGGGGTCAGTATATTAGGTCACTCCTCACTGGTTTAAGGCCAAAAACGTACTCCCTTGTCTCTACCCTTGTTGACTCCTTGACACAGATCTGAAAGGCTTGGATGGGTCTAGCTTACCCTCTGATTTCCCAGTAGAGCTGCTGCCACAATTCTTCACCCCATCCAGGCCTTTTAGATATGTGACAGACAGGCAGTGAACAAGAGTAGAAGGAAAGGAGGACATATTTGGATTGGAATGGAGCCCTGAAGACAAACTGGACTAAAGGGAACAGGGGCATCAAGTACTTCAGCTCTGGTTTCAGTCTCTCCACCAGGCCTTGTTATTGGGCTGCCTAACCACTTCCTCATGCTGAGGTCAGAGGTCAGACAGGCCCACTGACAGCCTGGGCCGGCTGGAACAACAAGGCTAGTGTGAGAGGGCACGCTGCAAAACTGCCAACTCACTCTCCTCTCTCACTCCCTTTCCTGCTCAAATGGTGAACTCAATAGGGGATCTTTTGAAGGGTGTATCTGTCTGAAAAGAAGGCCTGCAGACATCTGAAGATAGGCCTGTCAATCATTTCGTGTGTCATTGTCTTGTGAGGCTGTGTTCGGGCAATATGCACAAAAAAGCCTAAGCAGAAATACTTGCTAGTGGGAAGAGATATCTTGAACAACACAAACGGATCGGGACCTAATTGAAAAACATTGTTCATAAAATTAATCAGTGTTGTGGGTTATGCAACAATGACAAAATGAGTAAAAGGCCAGATTTTTGGGGCCTACAGCAGCGCTGCTAGACTAGATTTCCCTAGTCTTTCACCACCCGCATCACAACACACTCTCCATTCTGTGGGGAGTTGTACCAGCACCGTCTGTTTCTTCACTGCAGTTGCTTGTCAAACCCAAACTTCCCAGCTACAGTACAGGGACTGGCAAGCCTTTGGTGATACAAGTCTGCCCTCTAGAGGATGGGGGTGGAACTGCAGCCCCGCTGAGGGAACTGTTCAGAAAACACAAACATTTCCCTTCTCTCACAGGGGCACACGCACACACACAAATAACCATTAACATTTCCAATAGGCAAGTCAGACTAGTTTAGACAGTGTAGCCCCAGGCAGTAATTCAGTGGTGTGTCTGTAGCTGCCTAGAGTTTAGGCCTATACTACTCACATATTTTAAACACTTAGATTGCAAAAGCTAATGGGGCATCACTTGGTGAATATGTAATGGAGTGTGCTGCTATGGTAATTACCTTGGGTGGCTAGGAAGGAAGCAGCGGGGTTAGCGATATTAAGACCTGTGCATTTTACTCATTTACTGCACTGCTGAAGAGGAACGCAGGGTATAACATCTATAGTGAGTGATGCCATGCCGTCCCAGCCTAACATAAAAGGGAAGGACAATCTGAAAAACAACCCAACTAAATGAAATAGTGACAATGAAACTGGAGAGGAATGGCAGGTATTGAACTAGGGAGATACATCCAACTGAATCCAGCATAGGGAAACGTGCATTTCAAATCCTAAATCCTTGCATTAAATGCCAATTGAGTCAGGAATTATGAATCATGTGAATAATATGTGTTAAATGTGTTGATGATCTACAATTCAGGAAATGAGACTTGAGAGAGCCAGTCAAAGCCAGAACCTCCAAGATCCAATCCACAGTAGGATGAGGTGCATTTCCACATCAGTCACTAGAGAGTCCATCTACAGACCCCGACACCCGAGGCCAGATCCAATATTTGTTGTGCAGATGATTTATAAATATTTCCCTTTGGTCTGGCAGATAGCAAGGTATGAAAGGTCTAAACCAGCCCTCTGAAGTGGAGACATGAAAGCCAGAGTCTCTAGCCCAACACACACACACACACACTCTCTTAGAAGCTCTCTCTCGCACGCGCGCACACGTCTGCAGTTCATCAAGACAAAACCAATTAGATCAGGTGAGTGGGGCTCACTTCCCACAGGATTAGTATTTACTTCTTCCCCCGGAGCGGGAGGCAGTCAGCGGGAAAGCGCTCATCAGAGGAGAATTTACATGGAAATTCAAGACACAAAAAGGTGCAATCACAGACCCGAGATCAGAGCGACGCAAACGCCTGGAAAAGGTAGAGATGAAAGGGGACATTTTCGACAGTTTTAAGGCAACATTAGGTGTTAACGCTGAGCCTCGACTAATGAGGTAATTTAATTAGGATTCTACACAGGCATCCGAGAGGCCCCTTCTATACATCGAAAGGCCCCGCTCCGGATGAAAGCAGGATGCTATTTATTTACAAACCTCAATAGGTGAAATTAGAGGATATCTCACTGTTCTAATGCTCACGTTATAGACACTAATTATAGGGCATTAGCGAGGCTAACATACAGTATGTTACCGCCTACTGTGTATGCAGCGATGCGTTGTTTCTGATAATAATTTGAGGATGTTTCATATGGTACGTTTAACGATGGCAGGGATGGTGTTAATTGAAGATGAGCTCTTTGCCAGAAAGAGTTTCAACCCTTGCCATCACAAAGGTGGCAAGAGTTCCGTCTGGCACGAGCAAACGCTCACACAAAGCTACTTACTTACTTTACATCATGAAGATGTGCAGAAAAGATCTTTCTGATAACGCATATATCAGGCAAAATATCAGTTAATCCAAGAGTCCTGTTCCACTGAAAGAGGACTTCATTGTTACAACTTGCGTGGTAGGCCGACATCGAGGGGGTGAGAAGAGGTGTATGTGTGCATGCTTATTAGTGGAGGGAGTCAAGTGGCGTATCTGGATATTATTTCACTATATATCGTGTCTATCGACAATATTGCAATATTATTTCTGAGGTAGTTGGCTGTACCTGCACCAAAACTTTTTCCCTTAGAGCTCGTTCTCAATCTTTTTAAATAGGGAGGCAATTTGTTTTTCGGCTCTTATTTCCACGACTGGTCAAAACTCATGTTCTCATGGTTCTCCCCTGTCCCTCTGCGGCAGACATATGGAGAGCAATATGTTTAACGTCGAAATCACAATAA
Organism: Oncorhynchus clarkii lewisi; assembly: GCF_045791955.1. Lineage (NCBI taxonomy): Eukaryota > Metazoa > Chordata > Actinopteri > Salmoniformes > Salmonidae > Oncorhynchus > Oncorhynchus clarkii. The sequence goes on from NW_027261040.1 coordinate 51,884, forward strand.
AATCACAGTGTGGAACTGCAGTACATATAGACTCGTGAGAATAGCAATACATATCGTATTGGCACCTAAGTATTGTGATAACATCTTATGGTGAGGTCCCTGGCCATTCCCAGCCCTAATGTTTAGGCTAACATGTTACATTCATGCCCATGTGAACAGAACGTGCCACATGCAATACAAAGCATTTCATCATCCCAAAACGACTCCTTTCCAACATTGAAAGCAGATGGGTAGAGCATTAATGTGGTGCTTTTTTCCCCCCTAAAGTGCTCTTGATTATTTGAAGGTGTTTGTTAAAGCTTACCAAATGTGGCCGTCTTTCAAGGTAGAGAAACGAACACAGATGTAGTTCTCCATTTTACAGCCTGTTTATCTCTTCCTGCCCAAGAGGAGAGTTTGCTTTCATGTGTTTAATTGGATTGTGTGACTACAGCCCTGTATAACAAATGTCTTTTTCCCAATGCTAATGACCAACAGTCCCTATAGAGTGGTAACGAGGAGGAGTCTACCGTGTCTGGAAGAGATTTCACCATATGTCGTGTCTAGGGTTGCAAAATTACAGGAACATTCAATAAATTCCCTGGTTTTCCAGAAATACTGTGGAGGATTCTGGTTTTCCTGAAATACTGTGGAGGATTCTGGTTTTCCTGAAATACTGTGGAGGATTCTGGTTTTCCTGAAATACTGTGGAGGATTCTGGTTTTCCTGAAATACTGTGGAGGATTCTGGTTTTCCTGAAATACTGTGGAGGATTCTGGTTTTCCTGAAATACTGTGGAGGATTCTGGTTTTCCAGAAATACTGTGGAGGATTCTGGTTTTCCTGAAATACTGTGGAGGATTCTGGTTTTCCTGAAATACTGTGGAGGATTCTGGTTTTCCTGAAATACTGTGGAGGATTCTGGTTTTCCTGAAATACTGTGGAGGATTCTGGTTTTCCTGAAATACTGTGGAGGATTCTGGTTTTCCTGAAATACTGTGGAGGATTCTGGTTTTCCAGAAATACTGTGGAGGATTCTGGTTTTCCAGAAATACTGTGGAGGATTCTGGTTTTCCTGAAATACTGTGGAGGATTCTGGTTTTCCAGAAATACTGTGGAGGATTCTGGTTTTCCAGAAATACTGTGGAGGATTCTGGTTTTCCAGAAATACTGTGGAGGATTCTGGTTTTCCAGAAATACTGTGGAGGATTCTGGTTTTCCTGAAATACTGTGGAGGATTCTGTGGAGGATTCTGGTTTTCCTGAAATACTGTGGAGGACTGTGGAGGATTCTGGTTTTCCTGAAATACTGTGGACGATTCTGTGGAGGATTCTGGTTTTCCTGAAATACTGTGGAGGATTCTGTGGAGGATTCTGGTTTTCCTGAAATACTGTGGAGGATTCTGGTTTTCCTGAAATACTGTGGAGGATTCTGTGGAGGATTCTGGTTTTCCTGAAATACTGTGGAGGATTCTGGTTTTCCTGAAATACTGTGGAGGATTCTGGTTTTCCTGAAATACTGTGGAGGATTCTGGTTTTCCAGAAATACTGTGGAGGATTATGTGGAGGATTCTGGTTTTCCTGAAATACTGTGGAGGATTCTGGTTTTCCTGAAATACTGTGGAGGATTCTGGTTTTCCAGAAATACTGTGGAGGATTCTGGTTTTCCTGAAATACTGTGGAGGATTCTGGTTTTCCTGAAATACTGTGGAGGATTCTGGTTTTCCAGAAATACTGTGGAGGATTCTGGTTTTCCAGAAATACTGTGGAGGATTCTGGTTTTCCTGAAATACTGTGGAGGATTCTGGTTTTCCAGAAATACTGTGGAGGATTCTGGTTTTCCAGAAATACTGTGGAGGATTCTGGTTTTCCTGAAATACTGTGGAGGATTCTGGTTTTCCTGAAATACTGTGGAGGATTCTGTGGAGGATTCTGGTTTTCCTGAAATACTGTGGAGGATTCTGGTTTTCCAGAAATACTGTGGAGGATTCTGGTTTTCCAGAAATACTGTGGAGGATTCTGGTTTTCCTGAAATACTGTGGAGGATTCTGGTTTTCCTGAAATACTGTGGAGGATTCTGGTTTTCCTGAAATACTGTGGAGGATTCTGTGGAGGATTCTGGTTTTCCTGAAATACTGTGGAGGATTCTGTGGAGGATTCTGGTTTTCCTGAAATACTGTGGAGGATTCTGTGGAGGATTCTGGTTTTCCTGAAATACTGTGGAGGATTCTGGTTTTCCTGAAAACTGTGGAGGACTGTGGAGGATTCTGGTTTTCCTGAAATACTGTGGAGGATTCTGGTTTTCCTGAAATACTGTGGAGGATTCTGGTTTTCCTGAAATACTGTGGAGGATTCTGGTTTTCCTGAAATACTGTGGAGGATTCTGGTTTTCCTGAAATACTGTGGAGGATTCTGGTTTTCCTGAAATACTGTGGAGGATTCTGGTTTTCCTGAAATACTGTGGAGGATTCTGGTTTTCCAGAAATACTGTGGAGGATTATGTGGAGGATTCTGGTTTTCCTGATATACTGTGGAGGATTCTGGTTTTCCTGAAATACTGTGGAGGATTCTGGTTTTCCTGAAATACTGTGGAGGATTCTGGTTTTCCAGAAATACTGTGGAGGATTCTGGTTTTCCAGAAATACTGTGGAGGATTCTGGTTTTCCAGAAATACTGTGGAGGATTCTGGTTTTCCAGAAATACTGTGGAGGATTCTGGTTTTCCTGAAATACTGTGGAGGATTCTGGTTTTCCTGAAATACTGTGGAGGATTCTGGTTTTCCTATGTGGAGGATTCTGGTTTTCCTGAAATACTGTGGAGGATTCTGGTTTTCCTGAAATACTGTGGAGGATTCTGGTTTTCCTGAAATACTGTGGAGGATTCTGGTTTTCCAGAAATACTGTGGAGGATTCTGGTTTTCCAGAAATACTGTGGAGGATTCTGGTTTTCCAGAAATACTGTGGAGGATTATGTGGAGGATTCTGGTTTTCCTGAAATACTGTGGAGGATTCTGGTTTTCCTGAAATACTGTGGAGGATTCTGGTTTTCCTGAAATACTGTGGAGGATTCTGGTTTTCCTGAAATACTGTGGAGGATTCTGGTTTCCCTGATTCAAGGAATCCTCCAACTGGGACATGGGGAAAACCAGGGAATTTATTGAAATACTCCATATTTTGCCACCCTGGTCGTGTCGTAAGTAGCAATGATATCCTTTGTCGCCATTGTCTTAACGCAGATCCAAGCAGATCAACCAGTCTCATTGGAGTTGGGTTAGCTGGAGGTTTCGGACTGGTCTTGGAACTGTGACAATGGGCAGCTGCTCCCCTCTTGGCTCCATGGGATATGTAGTGTTTTTGCCAACACTGCCAGATATGTACACAGTCTTGTACCCTTCACTTTTTTTAAACTGACTATCGTAATTGTCGGACCTTATTAGTACGAGTAATCTAGGAATGTCACAAGTGACAAGAAAACACCAACTCTACAGATCGCAATGAATGGCTAAATGACTTGTGGACATGAAAGAGCTCCTCCGCCTCACCACTCTATGCTCTGAGTGTACCAAGGCTTCACGCCAACTGGAAGATAAGTCAAGCATACGACCCTCATTTACTCCAAAGGGAAAAGGGGTTTGGACCTCACATCCATCGTGACGTCCAGATGGCTTCTCAGAGAAATCATTAGCAGGAAGTGGACAGAGAGCAAAGAAGTTATATTTCATCATATAGCGGAAAGTCCTATTGTTTATCTTTGTTCTGCCCAGTAACAGACTGATGTTAATGCAAATTACAGACTTGGGGTAGATTTGAGGACATCACTAAAGAACAGGCAGACACGCACTAGGTAATTCATAACATGTCCCTTGAGGACTAGCCTACTCTGAAATGACCTACTGTGTGGTAAACTGTGTAGCATGTCAATTTCAATGCTGAGCTAAAACATCAATAACACAGTAAGTGTAAACAAGTTAGAGAGAAGAGAGGTTATGGAGAAGAAAAGCTACAAGAAAACAACACACAGTAGTAAACACATTAATACACCGTTCATTATAGGTTATTTAACAAAACAAGCCATTTCATTGTGCCATTTATAGAGAAGTGTCAAGTGGCCATGTAATTTCTCGAGTTGAAATGTTTGTTGTCCTGATGTGAACTGTGTGTGTGTGACTAATTAGACCCTAATTAGGGTTTATGAGGTACATAATAATCACACCATATGGTTCAACTTTCCTGTGTCGGCAACAATAGTAATGAACTTGCATAGAAATGCATTGAATACCATATTCATACACGGCAAAACAGTTCAAAAATAAATCAAACAGAAGTATCTGTTTTGAGTGTCTGTCGTATTTCTGAGATATTAAAGAAGCTTATGATTTGTTTGTTTTTTTACCCATATTTAAGCCCCTTTTTGGGGCACAAAACTACTAAAACGTGTTTTTAACAGGTGCTGGGTTACCTTCAGACAAGTCTTGATGCTTTCCATAGTAGTATTACATTAAGACAACGTGTAAAGTGTTGGTTCCATGTTTCATGCGCTGAAATAAAAGATACCAGAAATGTTCCATACACACAAAAAGCTATTTTCTCTAACATTTTGTGTACAAATGTGTTTCCATCCCTGTTAGTGAGAAATTCTCTTTTGCCAAGATAATCCATCCACCTGACAGGTGTGGAATATCAAGAAGCATGATCATTACACAGGTGCAACTTGTGCTGGGCACAAAAGACCACTAAAATGTTTTTTTTTTCCCACACAACACAATGCCACAGATGTCTCAAGTTTTGTGTGCAACTGACATGCAAGACTGAGGAATGTCCACCAGAAAATTGAATGTTAATTTCTCTACCATAAGCCGCCTTCAATGTCGTTTTACAGAACTTGGCAGTGCGGGATCGTCTGAGACCAGCCACCTGGACAGCTGATGAAACTGTGGGTTTGCACAACCGAAGGATTTCTGCACTAACTGTCAGAAACAGTCTCAGGGAAGTTCATCTGCTTGCTTGTCATCCTCACCAGGATCTGACTGCAGTTCGGCATCGTAACCAACTTCAGTGAGCAAATACTCACCTTTGATGTCCACTGGCACACTGGAGAAACGGCAGAGTCCCGGTTTCAACTGTACCGAGCAGATGGCAGGCGTCGTGTGGGCGAGCTGTTTGCTGATGACAACATTTTGAACAGAGTTCCCCATGATGGCAGTGGGGTTATGGTATTTGGCAGGCATGAGCTACAGACAACGAACACAATTGCATTTTATTGATGGCAATTTTGAATGCACAGATATACTGTGATGAGGCCCATTGTCCTGCCATTCATCTGCTGCCATCACCTCATATTGCAGCATGATAACGCACAGCCCCATGTCACAAGGATCTGTCCACAATTCCTGGAAGCTGAAAATGTCCCAGTTCTTCCATAGCCTGCCTACTCACTAGACATGTCACCCATTGAGCATGTTTGGGTTGCTCTGGATTGACGTATGACAGTGTGTTCCAGTTCCCGACAATATCCAGCAACTTTGTACAGCCATTGAAGAGTGGGACAACATTCCACAGGCCACAATCAACAGCCTGATCAACTCTATGTGAAGGAGATGTCGTGCATGAGGAAAATGGTCACACCAGATACTGACTGGTTTTCTGATCCCACGCCTTTACTTAAAAACATTTTTTTTAAAGTTATCTATACTCCAACTCATGTGAAATCCATAGATTAGAGCCTAATTCATTCATTTAAAATGACTGATTTCCTTACATCAACTGTAACACAGTAAAATCTTTTAAGTGATTACATGTTGTGTTTTATATTTTTTGTTCAGTTTTGTAAAGTTCCTAAACAGTTCAGGCCCTGCAGACGTTTTCGTAAGACGACAGATTTTTGTGACGTCTCCTGGTCTGACAAACCGATGAGGAAGGCAGACAGAGGAAGGCAGACAGAGGAAGGCAGACAGAGGAAGGCAGACAGAGGGAAGGCAGACAGAGGGAAGGCAGACAGAGGGAAGGCAGACATTGGCAGATTGTGATGCAGCCCATGCAAAAATAAACGTGTCAGCAAGAGTATTTGAATGTGTATTGAATTAGTGTCGACTGCTCCATCCCTTATGTCGGTTATATACAACCAAGCCTAAACATTTTATTACATCGCAACCTGTCATCCATTACCACTACAGTCGAGAGGAGAGCAACTAACCCCAAGCCAAGCCAGCACCAACTTGACACGCCACGGTCTACTAAACTACAAACTGTTCATCCAGTTCCCATGTTGAAAACGTCCGCAGCCTATTCTAACCATGCTAACAAGCCTATGGTGACGGACTCCTATTCTAACCACGCTAACAAGCCTATGGTGATGGACTCCTATTCTAACCATGCTAACAAGCCTATGGTAACGGACTCCTATTCTAACCACGCTAACAAGCCTATGGTGATGGACTCCTATTCTAACCATGCTAACAAGCCTATGGTGATGGACTCCTATTCTAACCACGCTAACAAGCCTATGGTGACGGACTCCTATTCTAACCATGCTAACAAGCCTATGGTGATGGACTCCTATTCTAACCACGCTAACAAGCCTATGGTGATGGACTCCTATTCTAACCACGCTAACGGACTCCTATTCTAACCACGCTAACAAGCCTATAGTGACGGACTCCCTCCCCCCAGGCGTACAGCCCCATGTCTTTAAGAACTGGGAAGAAAGCCCAGTGCTACTCTTAACCTCACGCCCATGTTTCCAAACACCAGCCCAAGCAGCCAACCAGCCAGCCAGCCATACAGCCAACCAGTCAGTCAGCCAGCCAGGCCACAGTCTTATCCCTGTTAAACTACATGCACGGCCACAGTGTCGAGGCCTGAGCAGAGATGAAAAGGGTTTTTCTGTTTGAGAGGCGGGATTATTAAGTCGTTGGTTAGAAGAGTGGCGGGGAGGGAAGGGAGGAGGCATCTGGTTCTGGGTAAGGTTACGAGGGGGAAAAGAGAAGAGGACACACTAAGCATTAGCTAGTGGTTAACCAAGAGCTAATGAGGGAAAAATATAAAGATTGAGCTCAGATGAAACTGTTTAGCGTACGGCCGTATTATGTGTCCTCATTGCGTTTCAAGGAAAGATGACGATGGTAATTACACATGGGGGTAGTAGGGGGGGGCAGTTTCTGATCAGTGTGTGTACGTTTCTGCCTTTGTAAATGGACTCCACTTTAAAAGTCTGGATGTTCTTAAGTATGTATTGGCAACATGTCCATCCACACCCCTTTTGACACAGCACATTATCCTGGGACATGCACTATGCCCCAGCCTCCTTTAGATTTGTCACGTAAAAATAAAATAAAGGATCCTCCTGCCGAGGTCTGGGAGACTGGGACTCCTCTGATCCCATCCATCCCTCCCCCAGCATACCTACCCCCCCACATCCCTATCCCCCCCCATCCATCCCTCCCCCAGCATACCTACCCCTCCACATCCCTATCCCCCCCATCCATCCCTCCCCCAGCATACCTACCCCCCACATCCCTAGCCCCCCCCCCCATCCATCCCTCCCCCAGCATACCTACCCCCCCACATCCCTAGCCCCCCCATCCATCCCTCCCCCAGCATACCTACCCCCCCACATCCCTAGCCCCCCCATCCATCCCTCCCCTAGCATACCTAGCCCCGCCCATCCACTCCTCCCCCAGCATACCTACCCCCCCCCCACACATATACCTAGCCCCCCCCCATCCATCCCTCCCCCAGCATACCTACCCCCCCACATACCTAGCCCCCCCCCATCCACCCCTCCCCCAGCATACCTACCCCCCCCACACACATCCCTAGCCCCCCCCATCCATCCCTCCCCCAGCATACCCACCCCCCCATCCATCCCCCCCCAACCAGCCCTGGTGTAAATCCTGTGAAATGAGAGGCCTCCAGTCCCCTCTCTGGTACAACTCCCTGGTGTGTAAATCCCGGGTCAACACAGGATCAGAGACTTGTACCGCAGGAAGAGAAAGAACCAAAGAATGAAGAGAAGAGAAAAGGGAGAGAGTGGGAACGAGGAACGAGGGCCATGGCGAAGCGCCGTCCAAGTCAAATCAGCACCATGTGTCCCTCCAGAGCAATATTATCCCAGAAATGAACATCATTGAGGCAACAAAGTGTTTTGGAACTCTGCAAAAACAGAGGGCTTGGCCAAGGACTGAGGCCTGGGAGGAGAAGAGTGCGGGGGCCCCTCAGGGGATCAATGAGAAGAGGGGGGGTGGGACCCTGGGTGCGTGTACAGTGGCCCCCACTGCAGCGCTGCAGCCTGACAGGCTAATGGCCTATTACTGACAGAGATGTGGTCAGCAATCCCAGAGAGGAAACAGAGATGGTCGCAGCAACCTCTGACCTGACCACAGGGGTTAGGAGAGAGGAAGAGGGGGAGTGACAGAGAGAGGAATAAGGAGGGTGGGAGATGGCGTGAAAGGTAGATTGATGTAGAGAGAGGTGGAGGTTGGGTGAGAGCGAGCGAGAGACCAGGGAAGAGGGGGAGTGACAGAGAGAGGAATAAGGAGGGTGGGAGATGGCGTGAAAGGTAGATTGATGTAGAGAGAGGTGGAGGTTGGGTGAGAGCGAGAGCGAGCGAGAGACCAGGGAAGAGGGAACGCAGCCAAAAGCAAAGGAAACTATTTGTATGACATGTGGATGGCCCTTGCAGCCACGGTCAGTGTGTAATAAAGTGCTCTGCTCTGAATCATGGCGGGAGAGTTAGTGGGGTGGCAACTACTGCGTGAGGTAACAAACCACAGGAAAGCCCAGTGGAGGGGGTGTGTCCGCCCCCCTTTACAAGGGTTCAGTTTGAACAAGGGACACGAGGGGAGGAGAAGGGTAAGAAGGGGGGGGTTAAACGACATCACAGCACTGTGATCTTTACTGGGATGATGAATGTTTAGAGGGGGAAAGGAGGGGGGGGCAGCTGGTTCTGGTTAGGACCCTGGAAATGGGATTAAAGGGAAATCTCCAAACAGATTGAATTGTATTTGCCATAATTGCTGAGAACAGCTTATTCAGAGCAGACCGCAAATAAAAGAGTCCTAAAACCACGGGGGGAGAGGGGTCTGCCATGTGAAACCAGTCTGCCTTGGCTCTTACAGCAATCAAGCCTCAAGTCTTGTATCGGTTAAAGGTGCGTGTGTGTGTGGCAGGGTAAAATGTATAAGGTTTTAATCAAAAGGCTGCTCTAATTTGGAAGACATTCTACAGTGTGTATTATACTGCTGGAAGACTAATGTAAACATCAGGCCATTTTATACTGGAGCCGTTAGATCTGACTATATTCAGACATACAACTTCTAAACCAAGTCATCCATATTGTACTGGACCAACCCAAGGCTTCAATTAGGATCCCAGAGAACCGAGACCTGCAACCCAGAGAACCTGTTTCAAAATAGGAAGGTTATTCTCTTGCGAGATGTACTGTATCTCTTCACTTTGAAGAAAAACTCAACGTGGTGAAGAAGAGAATCAATCAGTCTAAGAGCTACAAGATAAAAGTGAGAGCTGTATGAGGCTCTTTCTCTCATTCCAGGGTTGATTGTGTTTAAAGTGAAACCACATGAACTATACTGCTCCCACTCAGAGGGAAGAGGAGAAAGAGAGAGCAAGAATGAGAGGAGAGAGAGGAGAATGAGAGAGAGTGAGAGAGGGGATGAGAGAGAGAGATAGAGGGGGGATGAGAGAGAGAGCAAGAGAGAGAGAATGAGAGAGGAGAGAGAGCGAGAGAAAGAGAGGGAGGATGAGAGAGAGGAGAGAGAGATTGAGAGAAAGAGGGAGGATGAGAGTAGAGAGAGAGGATGAAGGAGAGTATGAGAGGGAGTATGAGAGCGAGAGAGAGAGGATGAGAGAGAGAAAGAGAGGGAGGATGAGAAAGAGAGGGAAGTTGAGAGAGAGAGGGGATGAGAGAGAGAGGGGGAGGATGAGAGAGAGAGAGAGAGAAAAAGAGAGGGAGGATGAGAAAGAGAGGGAGGATGAGAGAGAGGAGAGGATGAGAGTGAGAGGGGATGAGAGAGAGAGAGAGTATGAGAGAGAGAGTGAGAGGGGGAGGATGAGAGAGAGAGAGAGGATGAGAGAGAGAGAGAGCGAGAGAGGATGAGAGAGAAATAAATATATAGAAAAATCCTCAACTCCTGGTGTCTCCACAATTCAGGTTAAATGGCTGCTCTTCGCAGATTACCTATGCTTGCTGTCACCCACAGCACATGGCCTACAGCAGAACCTGGACCTGCTAGTGCAGTACTGCCAGACCTGGGTCCTGGCAGTAAACCCCCACAGCACATGGCCTACAGCAGAACCTGGACCTGCTAGTGCAGTACTGCCAGACCTGGGTCCTGGCAGTAAACCCCCACAGCACATGGCCTACAGCAGAACCTGGACCTGCTAGTGCAGTACTACTAGACCTGGGTCCTGGCAGTAAACCCCCACAGCACATGGCCTACAGCAGAACCTGGACCTGCTAGTGCAGTACTGCCAGACCTGGGCCCTGGCAGTAAACCCCCACAGCACATGGCCTACAGCAGAACCTGGACCTGCTAGTGCAGTACTGCCAGACCTGGGCCCTGGCAGTAAACCCCCACAGCACATGGCCTACAGCAGAACCTGGACCTGCTAGTGCAGTACTGCCAGACCTGGGTCCTGGCAGTAAATCCCCACAGCACATGGCCTACAGCAGAACCTGGACCTGCTAGTGCAGTACTGCTAGACCTGGGCCCTGGCAGTAAACCCCAAAAAGACTAAAATAATGATTTTCCAGAGAAGATCCAGATCTCAGGGAATTAGACCAAAGTTCTCAATTGGTACAACATATATAGAGTACTGCACACACTACAATTACTTAGGTTTAAATATAAGCTCAACTGGACACCTTAATGAGGCAGTGAATGAACTGAGAGAGAAAGCACGCAGGGCATTCTACGCCATTAAAAAACAAATTCAAATTGAAATACCTTTGGCTAAACTAATTGAATGTGTCATTGAACCAATTGCACTTCATGGCAGTGAGGTGTGGGGTCCACTTGCAAAACAAGATTTCACCAAATGGGACAAACACCCTATTGAAACCCTGCATGCAGAGTTTTGTATGATTCTTCAGAGGAAAACTACAAACAATGCATGCAGGGCAGAATTAGGCCAATATCCACTCATAATAAAAACTCTAAAAAGAGCAATTAAGTTTTAGAAACTGACCCCATCTCAACAGTTTTGTGAACTCAGCCCCAGGACCAGCTGGATGAGGAGACTCTTTTCTTTGCTCAGCTCTTGGCATTGGCTGGATGAGGGGGCAATGCCAAGAGCTGAGCAAAGAAAAGAGTCTCCTCATCCAGCTGGTCCTGGAGCTGAGTTCACAAACCTGTTCTACTAACACACTGAAGCCTCAGTCCCCTCATCCAGCTGGTCCTGGGGCTGAGTTCACAAACCTGTTCTACTAACACACTGAAGCCTCAGTCCCCTCATCCAGCTGGTCCTGGAGCTGAGTTCACAAACCTGTTCTACTAACACACTGAAGCCTCAGTCCCCTCATCCAGCTGGTCCTGGGGTTGAGTTCACAAACCTGTTCTACTAACACACTGAAGCCTCAGGACCAGAACATCCAATCAATCAGAATAAACCAAATTACAACACAGTCAAAACAAAACTACATCGCTTATTGGGAAACAAGCAAAATGTCCCTAAATCTGCAGATTCTCTTAAGCTCTGTCAGGTTGGATGGGGAGCGTCGCTGCACAGCTATTTTCAGGTCCCTCCAGAGATGTTTGATCAGTTTCAAGTCCGGGCTCTGGCTGGGCCACTCAAGGACATTCAGAGACTTGTCCGGAAGCCACCCCTGCGTTGTCTTGGTCGTGTGCTTAGAGTCGTTGTCCTGTTAGAAGGTGAACCTTCGACCCAGTCTGAGGTCCTGAGAGTTCTGGAGCAGGTTTTCAAGGATCTCTGTACTTTTCTCCATTCATCTTTCCCTCGATCCTGACTAGTCTCCCCGTCTCTGCCACTGAAAAACCTCCTAACTATTTGACCATGGTTACTGATCAAAACCTTAGAAAAACCTTGACAAAATACAGACTCAGTGAGCACAGCCTTGCCACTGAGAAGGGTAGACACAGGAAAACTTGGCTCCCTGTAGAGGAAAGGCTGTGAAACCACTGCACCACAGCAGAACCTGGCTCCCTGTAGAGGAAAGGCTGTACAACCACTGCACCACAGCAGAACCTGAGACGGAGCTGCATTTCCTGACAAAATGTAAAAAACAATTAGAGAGTGTCATTTCCCCAATTTTGAAACCCTTATTGAAGGTTTCTAAGACCTCTCTGATGAGAATAGGCTACCCGGGGGAGGACACAGAGGGAGGGGGAGGACGCAGAGAGCTGTGGGTTGGCAGCGCACTACATTGATGTCTGCCATAAGTTGAGGGACAGTGTCTGACAGACCAATCAACCTGCACATGTCCTCTACTGTATGCTTATTGTAATTGTTCAATGTATGGTTATTTTGACCCTTGGTTACTGTTGTTAATGTTGTCCCGTTGACAATTTGGATTCTTATTATTTTCATATTGTAAATATCCAAAGTAAGCTTCGGCAATATGTACATTGATACATCATGTCAATAAATCATTTTTGTTATGTTTAGGCCTTATTCTAAAATGATTTCAATCAATTTTCCCCTCATCAATCTACACACAATACCCCATAATGACAAAGCAAAAACAGATTTATAGAAATGTATGTTCATTTATTATTATTAAACTGAGCTCAGGTGCATCCTGTTTCCATTGATCATCCTTTATGTTTCTACAACTTGATTCGAGTCCACACCTGTGGTAAATAAAATTGATTGGACATGATTTGGAAAGGCACACACCTGTCTATTATAAGTTCCCACGGTTTACAGTGCATGTCAGAGCAAAAACCAAGCTATGAGGTCGAAGGAATCGTCCGTAGAGCACCGAGACAGGATTGTGTCTGAGCAATCGGGGGAGAAGGGCCTTGATCAGGGAGGTGACCAAGAATCAGATGGTCACTCTGACAGAGTTCTAGAGACCCTCTGTGGAGATGGGAGAAACTTCCAGAAGGACAACTATCTCTGCAGCACTTCATCAATCAGGCCTTTATGGTAGAGTGGCCAGATGGAAGCCAATCCTCAGTAAAAGGCACATAACAGCCCGCTTGGAGTTTGCCAAAGGACTCTCAGACCATGAGAAACAAGATTCTCAGGTCTGAATGCCAAGTGTCACATCTGGAGGAAACCTGGCATTATCCCTACGGTGAAGCATGGTGGTGACAGCATCATGCTGTGGGGAGGTTTTTCAGCGGCAGAGACTGGGAGACTAGTCAGGAATGAGGGAAAGATTCATGGAGAAAAGTACAGAGATCCTTGATGAAAACCTGCTCCAGAGCTCTCAGGACCTCAGACTGGGGCAAAGGTTCAGCTTCCAACAGGACGACTACTCTAAGCACACAGCCAAGACAACGCAGGAGTGGCTTCGGGACAAGTCTCTGAATGTCCTTGAGTGGCCCAGCCAGAGCCCGGACTTGAAACTGATCAAACATCTCTGGAGAGACCTGAAAATAGCTGTGCAGCGACGCTCCCCATCCAACCTGAGGATCTATAGAGAAGAATAGGAGAAACTCCCCAAATACAGGTGTCCCAAGCTTGTAGGGTCATACCCAAGAAGACTCAAGGCTGAAATGGCTGCCAAAGGTGCTTCAACATAAAGGGGCTGACCCAAACCGTACTGACTGATTCCCATTATAGGGCTGACCCAAACCGTACTGACTGATTCCCATTATAGGGCCGACCCAAACCGTACTGACTGATTCCCATTATAGGGCCGACCCAAACCGTACTGACTGATTCCCATTATAGGGCCGACCCAAACCGTACTGACTGATTCCCATTATAGGGCCGACCCAAACCGTACTGACTGATTCCCATTATAGGGCCGACCCAAACCGTACTGACTGATTCCCATTATAGGGCCGACCCAAACCGTACTGTGCACCAGGTATATTGAAGTATCGTATTGTGTCTTCATGTTGTGTGCAGGAAGGAAATCAACAAGACATCTCTCTAAGTTAGGGACTTTTATTTATGTTTTTAACACTAATTCACAAACAAAAATACATCCTTGCAAGAAGAAAAAAGAAAAACAACCAATTTCAACATATTGGTCTAGATTTAAAATAACTGTATTCAACTTGTAAATTCTGTTATTGGAGACAGATTTATTTCATGATCCTCGAATTAACATTTTTTTTAAATAACCTAATTTTAAATTAATCTGTTTTATGTTAATTTCAAAATGACATTTTAGATCATTGTGTTACAGCAGTAGTATATAGAGGATTTAGTATGAAACGGATTAATATACATTTCTATATGCTTTGCAAAGCATGTTAGACAAAAGACAAAAGCATCACTGAGCTTCTTCATATTGTTACGCTTAGCAACACGCGTGTTCCAAACGGAACCCTATTCCCTACTACACAGTGGACTACTTTAGACCTCCTGGTCAAAAGCAGTGCACTATATAGTGAATAACGTGCCATTTCAGACGCAACCTTAGACTTCTCAATCCATATAAATAGAGGGATTCGTAGTATCCCTACAGAATGACATCCTAACTGTTCCCCTAAAGGGTGTCCTGTGTCTTTCTACTCCAGACCTGCTGAATTTCATTGTTACACCAACATTGTTTATTAATCAAAGTAGTACAAAGCCATGAAAAAGATATCAGTTTAAAGGCACAAGAGACTTGCTCCACTCTCAGAGACCACTAAAATGAACCACGACAAGACAACAACAAATAAACACTAGTCAAATGAATACATCAGTCAACTTGGCCTGCCAAGTCTCCCCACTAGAGGGCACTCTCGCTCCAGCAACAGGAGACGCTGCACCGCAAACACTAGGACACAGCCAAGGCCCTTTTCTAGAACCCCTGTCCAAAACTCCCAGCCTCTAACTCTCTGGTGTGTTTTTGCCGATCTGAAGGGGGACTGGATAGGTGTAAGCAATATGCAGATTGCTTCAAGTCATCAACATGTAGGCTGCCCTGATAGTCACAGTCTTAAACCTATCCTGTTTCTTCAGATCTGTGACCACCATAATGGTAGGGGTTAAGGTTCATGGTAGGGGTTCGTCTTAAGATTGGGCTACAGTGTTGTTTGCAAACACTCCTCGAGTCAAATCCAGAATGTGCAGAGCCCCACATTCAAGTTGTTTGTGTGGGGTCAATGGCTTAAAGAGACTGCTTGAGGAGTTTACGATTCAGTGAAAAGAATCAAGATAAAGTTTGGACCTTTAGGGAAACAGTCGCTGTGGCCAATGCCCCAAAATGGAGGAGTCCTGCTCCCAAACTGAATGAGAAGGTAACTTCAGGGGGTTCCTGTTTGAAATGACCAAGGCATGGTTCTAGAATTCACCGTAGAACCTCAAAAGATGAAGACGAAAGACGGGCGGGAGTCGATCGCCACGGGGGAATGTGAGTTAACAGCGGACTTTGCTGCTTGCGTTTTCAGATCCGTTTCCCTGCTGCGACGTCAGGAGGATCATCTAAGCAGAGGCCAATCACCCCACCACACCTCCCACACAAGACCCAACATCATGCTAAACCCATACAGTCCTAGAGGAGATTTACATACATTCCATCTAAGAAGAGCTTCCTTTCAGAGACTTGCCAGCTAGGCATTGCATATCCTGTTTCAATGGAGCCTTAACAGAGTAGTCAGGAAGAGAAAGGCCTGCATAGGCAGTTCATCATGCTCATGTTTTCAAAGGACATTAGTACATTCTATTGGTCAGCAGCTACAGTATCCCACTGAGTCATCACCTATGCTGAGGTTTATCCACCTAGCTAAGGTACAACCCATCGTCTACCCTTACCCTCTCTATCTACTGTATATCTACTGTATATCTATGTCCATCCACAACACTTGGTCTTAGTTCTGTTGAAACACACAAACCAATCTAGACATATAGGGAGGATTTTGTTTGACTACTAACATGGATCTCTTCCCACACAGACGCACACAATCCCAACACACACTCTCACACGCCAGGCGCCCACAGGGGCCACAGCGGGGGGGTGCTCTGTAGCTGGGGCTGTGTGAACGGTGGATTTGAGTCAGCGGGTTGTGTTTTGTTGTTGCTGAATGGACTTTTAGCAGACAAACTCCTGTCTCATGCGGATGATCTGCAGCAGGGCGGCTTGGACGTCCTCATCCATGTGGCCCTGGGAGAAACAACAACGGTTTGAGATCATCCAATGGTCCCCTATTTCACAGTTATGTCAGCAGTGTTGGCTATGGGCCAGTCTTACTGGTGTCGTCAGCAGTGTTTGCTATGGGCCAGTCTTACTGGTGTCGTCAGCAGTGTTGGCTATGGGCCAGTCTTACTGGTGTCATCAGCCGTGTGGGCTACGGGCCAGTCTTACTGGTGTCGTCAGCAGTGTTGGCTACGGGCCAGTCTTACTGGTGTCGTCAGCAGTGTTGGCTATGGGCCAGTCTTACTGGTGTTGTCAGCAGTGTGGGCTACGGGCCAGTCTTACTGGTGTCGTCAGCAGTGTTGGCTACGGGCCAGTCTAACTGGTGTCGTCAGCCGTGTGGGCTACGTGAGAGTCTTACTGGGGTTGTCAACTGTGTGGGCTATGAGCCAGTCTTACTGGTGTCGTCAGCAGTGTGGGCTATGGGCCAGTCTTACTGGTGTCGTCAGCAGTGTGGGCTATGGGCCAGTCTTACTGGGGTCGTCAGCAGTGTGGGCTATGGGCCAGTCTTACTGGGGTCGTCAGCAGTGTGGGCTATGGGCCAGTCTTACTGGGGTCGTCAGCAGTGTGGGCTATGGGCCAGTCTTACTGGGGTCATCAGCAGTGTGGGCTATGGGCCAGTCTTACTGGGGTCGTCAGCAGTGTGGGCTATGGGCCAGTCTTACTGTGGTCTTCAGAAGTGTGGGCTATGGGCCAGTCTTACTGGGGTCGTCAGCAGTGTGGGCTATGGGCCAGTCTTACTGGGGTCGTCAGCAGTGTGAGCTACGGACCAGTCTTACTGGGGTCGTCAGCTGTGTGGGCTACGGGAGAGTCTTACTGGTGTCGTCAGCAGTGTGGGCTATGGGCCAGTCTTACTGGTGTCGTCAGCAGTGTGGGCTATGGGCCAGTCTTACTGGTGTCGTCAGCAGTGTGGGCTATGGGCCAGTCTTGCTGGTGTCGTCAGCAGTGTGGGCTATGGGCCAGTCTTGCTGGTGTCGTCAGCAGTGTGGGCTATGGGCCAGTCTTACTGGGGTCGTCAGCAGTGTGGGCTATGGGCCAGTCTTACTGGGGTCGTCAGCAGTGTGGGATATGGGCCAGTCTTACTGGGGTCGTCAGCAGTGTGGGCTATGGGCCAGTCTTACTGGGGTCGTCAGCAGTGTGGGCTATGGGCCAGTCTTACTGGGGTCGTCAGCAGTGTGGGCTATGGGCCAGTCTTACTGGGGTCGTCAGCAGTGTGGGATATGGGCCAGTCTTACTGGGGTCGTCAGCAGTGTGGGCTATGGGCCAGTCTTACTGGGGTTGTCAGCAGTGTGGGCTATGGACCAGTCTTACTGGGGTCGTCAGCTGTGTGGGCTACGGGAGAGTCTTACTGGTGTCGTCAGCTGTGTGGGCTACGGGAGAGTCTTACTGGTGTCGTCAGCAGTGTGGGCTATGGGCCAGTCTTACTGGTGTCGTCAGCTGTGTGGGCTATGGGCCAGTCTTACTGGGGTCGTCAGCAGTGTGGGCTATAGGCCAGTCTTACTGGGGTCGTCAGCAGTGTGGGCTACGGGCCAGTCTTGCTGGTGTCGTCAGCAGTGTGGGCTACGGGCCAGTCTTACTGGTGTCGTCAGCCGTGTGGGCTACGTGAGAGTCTTACTGGGGTCGTCAACTGTGTGGGCTATGAGCCAGTCTTACTGGGGTCGTCAGCAGTGTGGGCTATGGGCCAGTCTTACTGGGGTCGTCAGCAGTGTGGGCTATGGGCCAGTCTTACTGGGGTCGTCAGCAGTGTGGGCTATGGGCCAGTCTTACTGGGGTCGTCAGCAGTGTGGGCTATGGGCCAGTCTTACTGGGGTCGTCAGCAGTGTGGGCTATGGGCCAGTCTTACTGGGGTCGTCAGCAGTGTGGGCTATGGGCCAGTCTTACTGGGGTCGTCAGCAGTGTGGGCTATGGACCAGTCTTACTGGGGTCGTCAGCAGTGTGGGCTATGGACCAGTCTTACTGGGGTCGTCAGCTGTGTGGGCTACGGGAGAGTCTTACTGGTGTCGTCAGCAGTGTGGGCTATGGGCCAGTCTACTGGTGTCGTCAGCCTCTGACATTTAGGACACTATCGTATCAACAATCACATATTTTCAGATATATTATTTGTCTTCAGGAATTTGCTGGGCAACAAAAATGCAAGAGATGCCAGGGAGACTGGAATGTTATATTTTACTTTAACTAGAAAAAAATCACTAAAAGAAACACACACTGACCTGTGCTGCACTGAGGAGATGAGTTCTATAAATTGAAACCACCTCTCTGTGTTGACTCTCAGCATCCTGTGAAGAGAGAGGGGGAGAGAGAGGAGGGAGAGGGGAAGAGAGAGAGAGAGAGAAGAGAGAGAGTAAGAGTGAGAGTGAGAGAGGGAGAGAGAGATGTGATGTGATGAGTACAGGCCCACTATGGGCTGACCTGGCAGACATTACACAAAGGGACTCCGCCTGCCTGGCTCCACCTTACCATGCACCTCTGAAATACGCCCGTCTTTCACAGCAAAATAGATGGCATCCATATTTTCCTGAAGACTGCCAACATCGAACGAAAGAGCCAAGAGAGCGAACTCCAAATGAAAACGTGGCCCCGACCGTGGGTTCACATCAGAGCATGAGTAATGACGTTCTCAGGATTCTAATATGGACCTCATTTTCTTTTCATCTGGGTTCTGGCTAGCCGCTAGACACGACTTCAAAAAAAAGTACACCAGTTCATTCTCTGCCTCCATCATTTCAAAGGCTCAGAGCGAGCTGACAGAGAGGAAGGCAGAGGTCGTCCTTGAAAATCAGGTGCACAGACAAATGTTTTGTTGAGTCTCGCATCGTTTCCAGCTCAGCGGTAAATCGGCGGTAATAGCCACACAGCGAGAGTGTTACTGTAATTATACGACAGACAAATAGTCTTTGGTTTGCACTGTAAGAGCACTGACACAGATGTTCTTTCTGATGTACTGATATATCCACAGGGAAACGGTTCATTTCCACTAACTCACTGTGGGAGGAGGATCAATCATGTCTGGACCAAACCTCCATGTCATCAAGGTAATTAACGAAGATAATAACATCCCATTATCGGTAACTAACGCTGGACTGAAAAAATGCTTTCGTCCCTACTAACGAGGCACATTATGTTTGGGAGCCAGAGAGTACCGAGTGACTGATTATGGTGTTAGTGCAGCGTATTGACATGACACCATGTTATAGGTCATCGTCTGTCATGAGTATAAAATGTCAATACAATCATGTACACTATGTAGGCAAGTCAATTGTTACAGCTTCACACAACATAAGGGACCACAACAGAAATAAGTCATTTACTTTGTGTCATCCCTGACAAGTTTTAAAATCTACAGGTATATTCTGTGTGTATGTATATATATATATACACACTCACAGCCAGCTGCTGCTGCAGGCTCTTGATCTGGGCCTGGAGTGTGTCTATGTGCTGCATCTGTCTCTTATTGGGTGCAGCGTTGCCAGCGTACGCCAGCTGGGACAGACCATTGAGGGCCTGCTTCAGTCTCTCCACGTCCGTCAGCAGCTCGCTGATCTGAAACACACAAAGCTGTTAGCACCAGAACACACATAACCATCTACATATTTAGAAAACCTCATATCAACGGACCAAAGTATTGCCTGCCAAACTTCTTAACAGAACTAAAAACGGAGAATTTGAGATCTTACCAAATGTAAATACTACCGTACTTTTACCATATATAGTACCAGTCAAAAGTTGAGACACCAACTCATTCCAGAGTTATTATTTTTTACTATTTTCTACATTGTAGAATAATAGTGAAGACATCAAAACTATGAAATATCACATATGGAATCATGTAGTAACCAAAAAATTGTTAAACAAATCAAAATGTATTTGAGATTCTTCGAAGTAGCCACCCTTTACCTTGATGACCGCTTTTTTTCAATGTAGAAAATTGTACAAATAAAGAAAAACCCTTGAATGAGTAGGTGTGTCAACTTTTGGCTGGAACTGCACATTTATGTTGATTTTATTCATATTAAAAATGGCCGACAATTCAATGCAGAATGTTTCTCCTACCTTTTTGTCTTTGACCTCTGTCTGCTCCGCCGACATCTGGATCCTCCTCTGAAACTCCCCGATGGTGCTGAGCGACTCCTCGTACCTCTCCTTCAGCTCCCGGATCTCCTTATCCATGGTGTTGCTCTTCTCCTGCAAGGCCTCAGTTTCCACCCTGGCCCTGGACTTGTCCTCTCTGGCCCTGCCCTCGTCCTCCCTGGCCCTGCCCTCCTCCTCCCTGGCCTGGGCCACCTCATGGTGGAGCACCTCGCACTGCTCCGCCAGCCCAGATAGCCTCTCCCCCAACGCCGCTGCCTCTTCCTGCAGACGCTGCTTCTCGGCCTTCAGCTGGCTTAACTGGTCCTCTCTTCCTCCAAGTTCGTCCAGGGCCTGGGTGGCCCGGAGCAGCTCTGACTGCAGGGCTGCCACGTTCTGGGCCCTCTGGTCGCTGGTCTCCTGCTCCTGGCGAAGGGAAGCAAGTAGCTGGGCCACCTGCCCCTCCAGGGCCTCCTTGGCCTGAGCATGCTGCTGCAGGAGGACGGCCTGGTCCCCGGAGCATCGCTGGAGCTCCTTCTCCAAGGCGCAGGCTCTCTGGGCCTCCCCACGCTGAGCCTCCCTGGCTTTCTGGCACTCGTCCTGGGCTTGGTGGATGGTGTCCCTCAGGGCCTGGTGCTCGGCCTCATAGTGTTCCAGCCGGGTTGACTCGGATTCCAGGCGCTGCTGCAGGCTCTGGATGTCAGTGTTACACAGGGCGTTCTGCTCCTCCAGCTCGGCCCTCTGCACAGTCACGTCTTTGTACTGCTGCTCCAGGTCTACCAACCTCAGCGTCAGCTCCTCCATTTTACCCCTGTACTCATCTTCCACCTCCTTGTGCTTTTCACTGGCGACAAAGCCTGTCTCCATTCTCTGCTGCACAGACTCCATCTGCACTTTCAGTTTCTCTTTCTCGTGCTTGTGACGTTCCCCCTCCAACTTCTCCTGGTTGTACTTCTCTTGCATCTCCGAGAGCTTTCCTGTCAAGTCTTTCAGCTTGGTGTTGTAGGAGTTCTCCCTTTCCTCTATGGCAGTCAACGGAACAAACTTGGCCTGGATAGCTTCCTGGATGGTGTCTAGTTCTTTCTTCTGCGCCTCCATTTCTTGGTGAAGCTTTACTGTCCCATCTTGGGCAGACTGGTAGCTTGCCAACGCCTCTTTGGCACGATGCTCCGCCTCAACAACAGCATTGCTCAACTTAACCCTTACAGCTTCATGGTCTATAAGGCACACATAGTCATTTTCTATCATCACCTGAACATTCTCCAGCTTCTCTTTCAACTCTGCACTACCCTCTTTCACCTTCTGCAACTCTTCCTCACTTTCTTTGCTCTCCTTCTTCACTTTGGAGAGCTCAGCCTTGGCCTTCTCCAAAGCAGCACTCAGCTCCGAATTCACTTGCTCATGTTTCTCTCTGGACACGTACTCTCCATTTAGGCTCTGTTTCAGAGACTGGTTCTTGGCAGTGACCTGGGCCAGCTCCTTCTCTCTCTCTTCTAACCTCTTCTGGAGCACTTCCAGTTCCTTCACCAGTTCAGCGTTGCGAGCATTCAAGGCACCCACTTCGCTCCGGAACTTCCCAGAGGGCACGGTAGCGCTCTGTAGGCTGGTGACGCTCTCACACAGGGTGACCCTCTCCGTTTGTAGCCTCTGGATCTGCACCTCGGCCTGGCCGTTCCTTTCTGCGGCCTCCACCAGCCTCTCTTCCAGCTCCTCCACAGCTCTCTCCAGGGCGCTCTTGGCCTCTTCATGGGCCTTGAGGGGGATGAAGTTGGCCTCCACCCTGCTGTTGAGCTCCTCCAGCTGCTCCTGGAGCATCTCCCGCTCCTCCTCGCTCTCCTCTACCTGGCGGATCAGTGCCTGGCTCTTGGCAGTTATGTCCGCCAGCCTCCTCTTCATGGAGGAACTCTGTTCCTCCAGGGTCGTCCTCATCCTCTCATGCTCCTGCAGGGGGACCGCCCCTGTCCCGGCCTGGGTTTGCTGGCTGTCCATTTCCCTGTGTAGCTCAGCCACCTCCTCCAGCACACGGTCATAGTCCTCCCGCAGCTCTGCCAGCTGACGCTCCTTCTCATCCACCGCATTGCTCAGCAGGTTCTTCATGTTGTCGAACTTCTCTGCCGGCACAACCTTCTCTCCCTGCCGTGCCCGGGTCTCCTTAATGAGGGCCTCCATGTCCAGCACAGCCTCTGCCAGCTCATCCCGCTCCTCCCGCAAGGCGGTCAGCTCCAGGCCCAGCCGCTCTGCCTCGACCGCCAGCTGGCCCTCGCTGCTCTTGTACTCTTCCAGGGCCTTCTCACTCTGCTTCAGGTGGTTACGCACGCGCCCCACCTCGGCCGAGGCGCCCTCGTACTTGGCCTTGACATCGTGGAGCTGGGCACGGAGCTCGTCGGCCGCCTGGCCTCCTAGGTGCTCCTTGACCGCCACCACGTGGGCCTGGAGCTGCTTGACCTTGGCTTCAGAATCCAACATCCTCTTCTGGACATCCCCCAGTGCCTCCTCCAGCTCCTGAACCTGCCGGTCTGCCTGCCGTTGGATGGTTTCCCGGCTCTGGACCAGCTCTTGGCACTCCTGGCTTTTGCGGGCCAGTGCCGCCTGCAGGCGAAGAGCCTCTTCCTCGGCAGTCTGCTGCCGCCTCCTCACCGTCTCCAGCTCGCGCCGCAGGGCCTCCACCTCCTCGACTGGGTCCCAGCCCACGCCAGGACGTCCCGCAAGCTCCAGGGGACGGGACAGTGAGTGTGAAAGACCGGACGACTGCAGCACCTACAGCAGGAACAAAAGTTTCATGTGTGTGGAATGATTGTGCAATTTACATACACTTCGCACACCTATTTCTCACTCACAGCAGTGTCAGTCCAATATTGGTTTTGCAATGAGAGCTGACTTAGTCAGTTCCACTATAGCGACACAAGAATACTGAGAAGATGTGAAGGCTACAATAGGATAAAAAAATATCAATTTAAAAGTTGAGCCCAAAATCTAAAATATACCTGCAGTGGTTTAAGAGAATAAATCTCTCATTTGCTGGGGGGCAAACAGCTGATAGGACGAAATGAGAATTCAGCCGTTTATTTGGCTGTCAGAGAGCTGATAAGCTCATGGTTGCTGACTGGACTAGAATACACAGCAGATGTGGTCTGCGTGTTTTTCATACTTCATGAGTTTCCTTGTCATTGCGGTCCATAATGCTCTAGAAAAACGAAGAAGTCAGGTTTACCTGCGCTGAATCCAGGCTGTGAGATTGTTTGACGAGGACATTGTCTTTTCCTGCCAGAACAAATACGGAGATGATTCAGAAGAGGTCTTTTTTCAAATTCAGATCCTCTGATTGGATCTCTTATTCTCTGATATCTCACATTTAAAGAGAGCTCCCTCACCTTTGATAACAGACTGGCCAGAGTAGTCCCCCTGAAAACACATAGAACATACAGTATGTTCACATTCACGCACAACCTTAGACAACCTGAGCAAGAGCTCTTAGCAGTATTATTATTATGTAAAACCCCATGATGATTTCAGATGCTGTAGCAGGTTTGGCATTTGGCTGTGGTCCCTCACCATGTGGCTCCTGAGCTGAACCTTGACAGTCTCTGGGGCCCGAGCCCCCTCCTCCCTGTCTTTGGCACTCAGTAAGAGCTTCAGCTGTTCCCTCTAATTCAGCACAAACACAACATGGAGCTTTAGAACAGATCAACAGCCTAGCAACTTTAGTTGCATTTGAGGACGATAACTTTCAGATGAATACAGCTATGGCCTGGTATCCAATCAAATCTTTCCACATTCTCACAAACACCCACAAACAAACAGGCATGCTAATTCAACTCTCTAATCTATAGCTAAAATGTTCCATTTTTTCTTCCCACCCCAAACAATTGAGTTGTGTGGCTGTCCTCACCTCTTTATGGATGCATTCCACTGTATGTTTTTCCTGCACAGGATATAGAGGATTACAAGTTAAGTATCAGAGGGTTTGACAAACAACTCATTACCATATATAGTGCCTGTCACCGTCCAAGTTCTTATGTTTCTCTTGAAGCACAAACTGTGTTTGATTCCCCTCTCAGTGACTTTCCGTGTTAGTCAAGAAGTTGTCTACACTACTTTGTGTGTGTGTGTGTGTGTGTGTGTACCTGGCTGAGCTGCTGCTGCAGTAGTTTGACCTTGTCCATCAGAGTCCTCTGCTCCAGGTGAAACTTCCTCAGAGTCTCCTGCTGGCTCTCGTTCTGTCTCTCCAGGTCCTGACAAACATTAGAAGTCACAATCCATTTACAAGTCAAATCACACACATCTCTTAAGTAACCCTTGTCCAAGCCAGAACAGCCCATAGGGCAGGATCCTATCAAATGTTTCTGTAGCATGAGTCAGCTTGAAGCACATGTACATCCCCTGGGCAGGATGCTAGTCTGTCACAGGGCCTTAACGCGTCAGCATCCCTCTGTTCGGCTGGCTCCTAGCTGAACTCGGCAACCCGAACCAAACGAGAGTTGCTTGCATATTCCCTTAAAAGACATTCGCTTTAAAAATGAGAAAAACGCAGCAATGGTACTGTTTGTTCATTTTGAGATGCCGTAGCCAGTATACACTTACTGAAGATACCTGAAGAAATTAATTCTGACGTTTTTGCCGAAAAAAATCATAGTCGTGGAAATGTAACATCTAACTAAGATGTTTGGTGCAATATTTCTCAATGAAAAATTGGGCATGAAAACGAATCGTCTCTCATTGAAGAACCCCTACTGTTGACCAATCACCGACGAAGGGGCGTAGGTAGACCTTGGCTCCGAACTTGGCTTGCCTCTAGAAAACATTGTGTGCCCGAACAGCCCGAAAAAACCTTCACCGAAGTCCAAAACTAACAAAAATGGCACAAAATATTACATATGCACAAATTCTTCCCAAATTGTTTCAGTTGGGAAGCATACGGACGCCTTTACCCACAATCCATCTTCTTAATGCTGAGTGCCAAGCACAGCGGCATCAGGTCCCTTTTTAGAGTCTTTGGTATGACTTGACCTGGGATCAAACCCCCAACATTCCAATCTCAGGGCGGACAGTAACCGCTGAGTTGAAAACATCTATAGATCTGTTTAATTAGATCCAACAGTAAATATAAATTCACTAGTACCTTCAATTATCCTGGACATTGTAGAATCATGTCACGCTGACGCTCAGGCCAGCCTATATATTCCCCGATATACTGCTGGGTACATCTTGCTTAATGTCCTCATACATTCAGACCGGGTAATTACATCCCTGTCCATCACAAAGGACTGCGAGGTCAAACTCAATGTAGCTGGCCTATCAAATTCAATATTGAACGTATGCAGAGAAAAACAATTGTACTCACCCTCACGTTGGCTTCGGCCTGTTCAGTCATCTCCACTGAGTGCTGTGGACACACAGGTTATCATTTAGCCATGATGGACCGGGAGGGGGGGCTGATGGCTAGTGGTAGCAGGGTAAGAGATTTCCTTATATACAGTTTCTCTGGTGGTAGTGACATTAGGGAATGAACTGCGATTATCCATCTCGTCACTAGGTGGCAGTAATGTCCAACTGAATGTCGGAGTGAGAGTCACTTGGCCTCCACAGGAAACAGTGTAAAACATGACAACTCACTGTTTACCGCATGGTAATACACCATTAAGCAAACAGCTTCAACACAACAGTGATTTTGTAAAAACACTTGTGACCGTCTCTATTCAAAATTAAATCAATGAGTGGTGAATGTGGTCAGATTCAATATTAAATCAATGAGTGGTGAATGTGGTCAGATTCCATATTAAATCAATGAGTGGTGAATGTGGTCAGATTCAATATTAAATCAATGAGTGGTGAATGTGGTCAGATTCCATATTAAATCAATGAGTGGTGAATGTGGTCAGATTCAATATTAAATCAATGAGTGGTGAATGTGGTCAGATTCAATATTAAATCAATGAGTGGTGAATGTGGTCAGATTCAATATTAAATCAATGAGTGGTGAATGTGGTCAGATTCCATATTAAATCAATGAGTGGTGAATGTGGTCAATAGAGCAGAAACTGAACTTCAATAGAGCAGAAACTGAACTTAAGTGGTATTGTTGGGATCGGCTTGTTCAGAACTCACAGATACCGTCTATCGCTCCATGTATGTATACAGAACACATGACCCAGGAAGTGCCTTGACGAGGAAGCGTTAACAGAATCAATAATAAAAACCCATCCTATTTGCTTGATGGGGCTCACGTCAAACTTTTGGTAAGCCTATGAGCCGGCTCACCTTTTCAACAATGGATTCACCCAGAGGAAATAACAGTAGAAATGTCAAGTGATTACTATACAGCTCAACAATAACAACTACAGTCTAATCAACCGCTCAAAGGGCAGCACAGCAGGAGAGGCATTGCCTTAGGATCTAGGAGATATTGTCTGTGGAGATGTGTGTAGTTTTAAATCTGAGAGTTAAATCTCCGTGCACAGAAATCAGTATGAAGGTTGGTGATTAAAGTGAGCGATGCGATGTTACCTGTCGCTTTTTCTGCTCCATCTTGGCAGCTTCTTTTGCTGTGGACACGATGAGAAACAATTAACGGGTCCGTTTACACACGTCAGAGCAGCCCGTCACTCATGTCGTTGATGATTTAAATCTACACAATGTGTTTTCTCATCCCCAAGTCTTCAGGAGACTGAAGAGAGAAGTTGAAATGAGGTGATACAAGGACAGTACTTTCACACGGGCACAAAGATTTTATGCAACAAAAAAAAAATAAAGCAATTATGCCACAGTAATGATGATTAAAGGCTTGATGAGAAACCAATCTCAAATGAGCACTGAGCGTGAAAACAAACAACAGGTGTGGGAGAAATCCGATGAAGCCATCTAAAGCCGCCTCCCACAAACCAAGGACATCAATTTGCCACAACAAGATAATTGTTAAGTAGGGTAAATGACTGATGGTGCACCAGATACTAGGAGAACAGGCAATTCTAGTTTCTGACAAATGTAGAATAAAGAGTGGAATTTGATTAGATGCAATTTGCCTAGGGTTCTAGTTGAGTGGGGCCCTTTACCTAGGGTTCTAGTTGAGTGGGGCCCCTTTACCTAGGGTTCTAGTTGAGTGGGGCCCCTTTACCTAGGGTTCTAGTTGAGTGGGGCCCCTTTACCTAGGGTTCTAGTTGAGTGGGGCCCCTTTACCTAGGGTTCTAGTTGAGTGGGGCCCCTTTACCTAGGGTTCTAGTTGAGTGGGGCCCCTTTACCTAGGGTTCTAGTTGAGTGGGGCCCTTTACCTAGGGTTCTAGTTGAGTGGGGCCCCTCTACCTAGGGTTCTAGTTGAGTGGGGCCCCTTTAACTAGGGTTCTAGTTGAGTGGGGCCCCTCTACCTAGGGTTCTAGTTGAGTGGGGCCCCTTTACCTAGGGTTCTAGTTGAGTGGGGCCCCTTTAACTAGGGTTCTAGTTGAGTGGGGCCCCTCTACCTAGGGTTCTAGTTGAGTGGGGCCCCTTTACCTAGGGTTCTAGTTGAGTGGGCCCTTTACCTAGGGTTCTAGTTGAGTGGGGCCCCTTTACCTAGGGTTCTAGTTGAGTGGGGCCCCTTTACCTAGGGTTCTAGTTGAGTGGGACCCCTTTACCTAGGGTTCTAGTTGAGTGGTGCCCCTTTACCTAGGGTTCTAGTTGAGTGGGCCCCTTTACCTAGGGTTCTAGTTGAGTGGGGCCCCTTTACCTAGGGTTCTAGTTGAGTGGGGCCCCTTTACCTAGGGTTCTAGTTGAGTGGGGCCCCTTTACCTAGGGTTCTAGTTGAGTGGGGCCCCTTTACCTAGGGTTCTAGTTGAGTGGGGCCCCTTTACCTAGGGTTCTAGTTGAGTGGGGCCCCTTTACCTAGGGTTCTAGTTGAGTGGGGCCCCTTTACCTAGGGTTCTAGTTGAGTGGGGCCCCTTTACCTAGGGTTCTAGTTGAGTGGGGCCCCTTTACCTAGGGTTCTAGTTGAGTGGGGCCCTTTACCTAGGGTTCTAGTTGAGTGGGGCCCCTCTACCTAGGGTTCTAGTTGAGTGGGGCCCCTTTAACTAGGGTTCTAGTTGAGTGGGGCCCCTCTACCTAGGGTTCTAGTTGAGTGGGGCCCCTTTACCTAGGGTTCTAGTTGAGTGGGGCCCCTTTAACTAGGGTTCTAGTTGAGTGGGGCCCCTCTACCTAGGGTTCTAGTTGAGTGGGGCCCCTTTACCTAGGGTTCTAGTTGAGTGGGCCCTTTACCTAGGGTTCTAGTTGAGTGGGGCCCCTTTACCTAGGGTTCTAGTTGAGTGGGGCCCCTTTACCTAGGGTTCTAGTTGAGTGGGGCCCCTTTACCTAGGGTTCTAGTTGAGTGGGACCCCTTTACCTAGGGTTCTAGTTGAGTGGTGCCCCTTTACCTAGGGTTCTAGTTGAGTGGGGCCCTTTACCTAGGGTTCTAGTTGAGTGGTGCCCCTTTACCTAGGGTTCTAGTTGAGTGGGGCCCCTTTACCTAGGGTTCTAGTTGAGTGGGGCCCCTTTACCTAGGGTTCTAGTTGAGTGGGGCCCCTTTACCTAGGGTTCTAGTTGAGTGGGGCCCCTTTACCTAGGGTTCTAGTTGAGTGGGGCCCCTTTACCTAGGGTTCTAGTTGAGTGGGGCCCCTTTACCTAGGGTTCTAGTTGAGTGGGGCCCCTTTACCTAGGGTTCTAGTTGAGTGGGGCCCCTTTACCTAGGGTTCTAGTTGAGTGGGGCCCCTTTACCTAGGGTTCTAGTTGAGTGGGGCCCCTTTACCTAGGGTTCTAGTTGAGTGGGGCCCCTTTACCTAGGGTTCTAGTTGAGTGGGGCCCCTTTAACTAGGGTTCTAGTTGAGTGGGGCCCCTTTACCTAGGGTTCTAGTTGAGTGGGGCCCCTTAACCTAGGGTTCTAGTTGAGTGGGGCCCCTTTACCTAGGGTTCTAGTTGAGTGGGGCCCCTTTACCTAGGGTTCTAGTTGAGTGGGGCCCCTTTACCTAGGGTTCTAGTTGAGTGGGGCCCCTTTACCTAGGGTTCTAGTTGAGTGGGGCCCCTTTACCTAGGGTTCTAGTTGAGTGGGGCCCCTTTACCTAGGGTTCTAGTTGAGTGGGCCCCTTTACCTAGGGTTCTAGTTGAGTGGGGCCCCTTTACCTAGGGTTCTAGTTGAGTGGGGCCCCTTTACCTAGGGTTCTAGTTGAGTGGGGCCCCTTTACCTAGGGTTCTAGTTGAGTGGGGCCCCTTTACCTAGGGTTCTAGTTGAGTGGGGCCCCTTTACCTAGGGTTCTAGTTGAGTGGGGCCCCTTTACCTAGGGTTCTAGTTGAGTGGGGCCCCTTTACCTAGGGTTCTAGTTGAGTGGGGCCCCTTTACCTAGGGTTCTAGTTGAGTGGGGCCCCTTTACCTAGGGTTCTAGTTGAGTGGGGCCCCTTTACCTAGGGTTCTAGTTGAGTGGGGCCCCTTTACCTAGGGTTCTAGTTGAGTGGGGCCCCTTTACCTAGGGTTCTAGTTGAGTGGGGCCCCTTTACCTAGGGTTCTAGTTGAGTGGGGCCCCTTTACCTAGGGTTCTAGTTGAGTGGGGCCCCTTTACCTAGGGTTCTAGTTGAGTGGGGCCCCTTTACCTAGGGTTCTAGTTGAGTGGGGCCCCTTTACCTAGGGTTCTAGTTGAGTGGGCCCTTTACCTAGGGTTCTAGTTGAGTGGGGCCCCTTTACATAGGGTTCTAGTTGAGTGGGGCCCCTTTACCTAGGGTTCTAGTTGAGTGGGGCCCCTTTACCTAGGGTTCTAGTTGAGTGGGGCCCCTTTACCTAGGGTTCTAGTTGAGTGGGGCCCCTTTACCTAGGGTTCTAGTTGAGTGGGGCCCCTTTACCTAGGGTTCTAGTTGAGTGGGGCCCCTTTACCTAGGGTTCTAGTTGAGTGGGGCCCCTTTACCTAGGGTTCTAGTTGAGTGGGCCCCTTTACCTAGGGTTCTAGTTGAGTGGGGCCCCTTTACCTAGGGTTCTAGTTGAGTGGGGCCCCTTTACCTAGGGTTCTAGTTGAGTGGGGCCCCTTTACCTAGGGTTCTAGTTGAGTGGGGCCCCTTTACCTAGGGTTCTAGTTGAGTGGGGCCCCTTTACCTAGGGTTCTAGTTGAGTGGGGCCCCTTTACCTAGGGTTCTAGTTGAGTGGGCCCCTTTACCTAGGGTTCTAGTTGAGTGGGGCCCCTTTACCTAGGGTTCTAGTTGAGTGGGGCCCCTTTACCTAGGGTTCTAGTTGAGTGGGGCCCCTTTACCTAGGGTTCTAGTTGAGTGGGGCCCCTTTACCTAGGGTTCTAGTTGAGTGGTGCCCCTTTACCTAGGGTTCTAGTTGAGTGGGGCCCCTTTACCTAGGGTTCTAGTTGAGTGGGACCCATTTACCTAGGGTTCTAGTTGAGTGGGGCCCCTTTACCTAGGGTTCTAGTTGAGTGGGGCCCCTTTACCTAGGGTTCTAGTTGAGTGGGGCCCCTTTACCTAGGGTTCTAGTTGAGTGGGGCCCCTTTACCCAGGGTTCTAGTTGAGTGGGCCCTTTACCTAGGGTTCTAGTTGAGTGGGCCCTTTACCTAGGGTTCTAGTTGAGTGGACCTTTGATAAATGCATACACAAAGTTCACATGAAGGGGATCTGTTGGGGACATTTTATGTACTCTATTTCACATAGCCTTGATAAAAACCCACATTAAAACACTCTGCAAAGCCACATGCCACGCCGAACGAACAACCTTAAATTCCCTCTGAAAGAAGAAAGCTGACACACTTGAACTCAGGTTACCTTCCCTTAAAAGCACAATCCTTTTTTTCACCTTTGCTGCAAATTTCCCCCAGTCCATTTCATTCTGTTAATAACTTTACTTTCTCTGCAGCGTGACTTTTTAACCCAGTGTTTTCAATAGACATCTTATTTTTACTTTTTCCTTGCTCTCATTATGATATTCTGGTAGAATGGGTGTTTTCTGCAGTCTCCTGTGGTTTCTGTATTTCGGAGGCACCAGGCTGAGTTACAGCTTACACTGCAGATAGAAACATCTCAGAACCTCTTCATTCTGGGCTAGCTGCTCCGGTCTCCCCCCTACTGAGGCTAAGAAAACATCGAGTTCTCATTTGAAAGACACAGAAAAACATCAAAACCTCCCTCTCCCTGCCAGACATGGACGATGATTACAGTATTTGAAGTCGATGAAACAGGTTTCACAGTTTTGAACATCACTGAAGGTTCAAACAGGAAAATGAAATGTGGCCTTTTGTCCACAGGGCAGCCCTCACACAGGGTGAAAAACACCTCTACAGGAGTACCTAGGGCAGCCCTCACACAGGGTGAAAAACACCTCTACAGGAGTACCTAGGGCAGCCCTCACACAGGGTGAAAAACACCTCTACAGGAGTACCTAGGGCAGCCCTCACACAGGGTGAAAAACACCTCTACAGGAGTACCTAGGGCAGCCCTCACAAAGGGTGAAAAACACCTCTACAGGAGTACCTAGGGCAGCCCTCACAAAGGGTGAAAAACACCTCTACAGGAGTACCTAGGGCAGCCCTCACAAAGGGTGAAAAACACCTCTACAGGAGTACCTAGGGCAGCCCTCACACAGGGTGAAAAACACCTCTACAGGAGTACCTAGGGCAGCCCTCACACAGGGTGAAAAACACCTCTACAGGAGTACCTAGGGCAGCCCTCACACAGGGTGAAAAACACCTCTACAGGAGTACCTAGGGCAGCCCTCACAAAGGGTGAAAAACACCTCTACAGGAGTACCTAGGGCAGCCCTCACAAAGGGTGAAAAACACCTCTACAGGAGTACCTAGGGCAGCCCTCACACAGGGTGAAAAACACCTCTACAGGAGTACCTAGGGCAGCCCTCACACAGGGTGAAAAACACCTCTACAGGAGTACCTAGGGCAGCCCTCACACAGGGTGAAAAACACCTCTACAGGAGTACCTAGGGCAGCCCTCACACAGGGTGAAAAACACATCGACAGGAGTACCTAGGGCAGCCCTCACACAGGGTGAAAAACACCTCTACAGGAGTACCTAGGGCAGCCCTCACACAGGGTGAAAAACACCTCTACAGGAGTACCTAGGGCAGCCCTCACACAGGGTGAAAAACACCTCTACAGGAGTACCTAGGGCAGCCCTCACACAGGGTGAAAAACACCTCTACAGGAGTACCTAGGGCAGCCCTCACACAGGGTGAAAAACACCTCTACAGGAGTACCTAGGGCAGCCCTCACACAGGGTGAAAAACACCTCTACAGGAGTACCTAGGGCAGCCCTCACACAGGGTGAAAAACACATCTACAGGAGTACCTAGGGCAGCCCTCACACAGGGTGAAAAACACCTCTACAGGAGTACCTAGGGCAGCCCTCACACAGGGTGAAAAACACCTCTACAGGAGTACCTAGGGCAGCCCTCACACAGGGTGAAAAACACATCTACAGGAGTACCTAGGGCAGCCCTCACACAGGGTGAAAAACACATCTACAGGAGTACCTAGGGCAGCCCTCACACAGGGTGAAAAACACCTCTACAGGAGTACCTAGGGCAGCCCTCACACAGGGTGAAAAACACATCTACAGGAGTACCTAGGGCAGCCCTCACACAGGGTGAAAAACACCTCTACAGGAGTACCTAGGGCAGCCCTCACACAGGGTGAAAAACACATCTACAGGAGTACCTAGGGCAGCCCTCACACAGGGTGAAAAACACCTCTACAGGAGTACCTAGGGCATAGGTCATAGGTCAAATCGGGACACAGCCGTGCTCTGACCTTTGGTGACGTTGTCGAGGTAGGTCTTGAAAAGGCTGACCAGCTCCTGGTTCTTGCTGAGGCGGGCGTAGTGGAAACAGTCGTGGCCAAAGCTGTCCACGGCCGTCACGTCGGCGCCGCTCTTCAGAAGGACCTCCACCGCGTCCTTACAGCCATACTCACAGCCCAGGGTCAGAGCGGTCCTGGACACACACACACAGAGATATATGAATAATTCAATTGCCTCCATAATGAAATGTATTGAAGAGTAGGCTACAAAGCACAAAGTCTATAGAGGCCAGACAGATGCATCACTGACACATCAATACACACTGTAACATCAATACACACTGTAACTGAACCCCATCAATACACACTAACTGAACCCCATCAATACACACTAACTGAACCCCATCAATACACACTAACTGAACCCCATCAATACACACTAACTGAACCCCATCAATACACACTAACTGAACCCCATCAATACACACTGTAACTGAACCCCATCAATACACACTGTAACTGAACCCCATCAATACACACTAACTGAACCCCATCAATACACACTGTAACTGAACCCCATCAATACACACTGTAACTGAACCCCATCAATACACACTAACTGAACCCCATCAATACACACTAACTGAACCCCATCAATACACACTAACTGAACCCCATCAATACACACTAACTGAACCCCATCAATACACACTAACTGAGCCCCATCAATACACACTGAGACTGAACCCCATCAATACACACTGTAACTGAACCCCATCAATACACACTAACTGAACCCCATCAATACACACTGTAACTGAACCCCATCAATACACACTAACTGAACCCCATCAATACACACTGTAACTGAACCCCATCAATACACACTAACTGAACCCCATCAATACACACTAACTGAACCCCATCAATACACACTAACTGAACCCCATCAATACACACTAACTGAACCCCATCAATACACACTGTAACTGAACCCCATCAATACACACTGTAACTGAACCCCATCAATACACACTAACTGAACCCCATCAATACACACTAACTGAACCCCATCAATACACACTAACTGAACCCCATCAATACACACTAACTGAACCCCATCAATACACACTGTAACTGAACCCCATCAATACACACTGTAACTGAACCCCATCAATACACACTGTAACTGAACCCCATCAATACACACTGTAACTGAACCCCATCAATACACACAGTAAGTGAACCCCATCAATACACACTAACTGAACCCCATCAATACACACTAACTGAACCCCATCAATACACACTAACTGTACCCCATCAATACACACTAACTGAACCCCATCAATACACACTGTAACTGAACCCCATCAATACACACTAACTGAACCTCATCAATACACACTAACTTAACCTCATCAATACACACTGTAACTGAACCCCATCAATAAACACTGTAACTGAACCCCATCAATACACACAGTAAGTGAACCCCATCAATACACACAGTAACTGAACCCCATCAATACACACTGTAATTGAACCCCATCAATACACACTGTAACTGAACCTCATCAATACACACTAACTGAACCTCATCAATACACACTAACTGAACCTCATCAATACACACTAACTGAACCTCATCAATACACACTAACTGAACCCCATCAATACACACTAACTGAACCCCATCAATACACACTGTAACTGAACCTCATCAATACACACTGTAACTGAACCCCATCAATACACACTAACTGAACCCCATCAATACACACTAACTGAACCCCATCAATACACACTGTAACTGAACCCCATCAATACACACTGTAACTGAACCCCATCAACACACACTGTAACTGAACCCCATCAACACACACTGTAACTGAACCCCATCAATACACACTAACTGAACCCCATCAATACACACTAACTGAACCCCATCAATACACACTGTAACTGAACCCCATCAATACACACTGTAACTGAACCCCATCAATACACACTGTAACTGAACCTCATCAATACACACTGTAACTGAACCCCATCAATACACACTAACTGAACCCCATTAATACACACTAACTGAACCCCATCAATACACACTGTAACTGAACCCCATCAATACACACTGTAACTGAACCCCATCAATACACACTGTAACTGAACCCCATCAACACACACTGTAACTGAACCCCATCAATACACACTAACTGAACCCCATCAATACACACTGTAACTGAACCCCATCAATACACACTGTAACTGAACCCCATCAATACACACTGTAACTGAACCCCATCAATACACACAGTAACTGAACCCCATCAATACACACTGTAACTGAACCTCATCAATACACACTGTAACTGAACCTCATCAATAAACACTGTAACTGAACCCCATCAATACACACAGTAAGTGAACCCCATCAATACACACAGTAACTGAACCCCATCAATACACACTGTAACTGAACCCCATCAATACACACTGTAACTGAACCTCATCAATACACACTAACTGGACCTCATCAATACACACTAACTGAACCTCATCAATACACACTAACTGAACCTCATCAATACACACTAACTGAACCCCATCAATACACACTAACTGAACCCCATCAATACACACTAACTGAACCCCATCAATACACACTGTAACTGAACCTCATCAATACACACTGTAACTGAACCCCATCAATACACACTAACTGAACCCCATCAATACACACTAACTGAACCCCATCAATACACACTGTAACTGAACCCAATCAACACACACTGTAACTGAACCCCATCAACACACACTGTAACTGAACCTAATCAATACACACTAACTGAACCCCATCAATACACACTAACTGAACCCCATCAATACACACTGTAACTGAACCCCATCAATACACACTAACTGAACCCCATCAATACACACTGTAACTGAACCTCATCAATACACACTAAGTGAACCCCATCAATACACGCTGTAAGTGAACCCCATCAATACACACTAACTGAACCCCATCAATACACACTAACTGAACCCCATCAATACACACTGTAACTGAACCTCATCAATACACACTAACTGAACCCCATCAATACACACTGTAACTGAACCTCATCAATACACACTAACTGAACCTCATCAATACACACTAACTGAACCTCATCAATACACACTGTAACTGAACCTCATCAATACACACTAAGTGAACCCCATCAATACACGCTGTAAGTGAACCCCATCAATACACACTAACTGAACCCCATCAATACACACTAACTGAACCCCATCAATACACACTGTAACTGAACCTCATCAATACACACTAAGTGAACCTCATCAATACACACTGTAAGTGAACCCCATCAATACACACTAACTGAACCCCATCAATACACACTAACTGAACCCCATCAATACACACTGTAACTGAACCCCATCAATACACACTAACTGAACCCCATCAATACACACTGTAACTGAACCCCATCAACACACACTAAGTGAACCCCATCAATACACACTGTAACTGAGCCCCATCAATAAACACTGTAACTGAACCTCATCAATACACACTAAGTGAACCCCATCAATACACACTGTAACTGAGCCCCATCAATAAACACTGTAACTGAACCTCATCAATACACACTAACTGAACCCCATCAACACACACTGTAACTGAACCCCATCAATACACACTATAACTGAACCCCATCAATACACACTATAACTGAACCTCATCAATACACACTAAGTGAACCCCATCAATACACACTAACTGAACCCCATCAATACACACTAAGTGAACCTCATCAATACACACTAAGTGAACCCCATCAATACACACTGTAACTGAACCTCATCAATACACACTAAGTGAACCCCATCAATACACACTAACTGAACCCCATCAATACACACTAAGTGAACCTCATCAATACACACTAACTGAACCCCATCAATACACACTAAGTGAACCCCATCAATACACACTAACTGAACCCCATCAATACACACTAACTGAACCTCATCAATACACACTAAGTGAACCCCATCAATACACACTGTAACTGAACCCCATCAATACACACTAACTGAACCCCATCAATACACACTAACTGAACCCCATCAATACACACTAACTGAACCTCATCAATACACACTAAGTGAACCCCATCAATACACACTGTAAGTGAATAACAACAAGTGAAGCTTTGAATACATTTAATTTAGTAGCTAGCTGTGATGCTTTGTGGACCCTGGGTGGACCAGCTTACTTGTTCTGTTTGTCACGGATGGCGATGTCGGCCCCTCGCTCCAACAGCAGCCGGCAGATGTGTGGATGGCACATCTGGGTAGCCAGCACCAGAGGAGTCCGCCCATCCTGCAGTGCAGTACACACACACACACACACACACACAGAGCTAGTGATTCACGGCTGTGATGATTATCTCATTACTACAGTAGTCCGTTAAGGATAAACGTAGAGCAGCATAGGTGTGAATGAATTGGACAACAATACTCACAAAATCACCTGCGTTTACAGAGGCCCCGCTGTCACACAGTAGTTTGACGCTAGAGGAGCAGCCTGCCATCACTTGGACACAAAAATAAACCATTATTTCACATCATCAAGCAAACGGACAGCAGTGCCTTCATCATTCCAGGTTCTTGCCATCAAAATGATGAACACAGAGCTCAGTACGGGACTGGTATAGTAATGAACACAGAGCTCAATAGGGGACTGGTATAGTAATGAACACAGAGCTCAGTACGGGACTGGTATAGTAATGAACACAGAGCTCAGTACGGGACAGTACGGGACTGGTATAGTAATGAACACAGAGCTCAGTAAGGGACTGGTATAGTGAGGAACACAGAGCTCAGTACGGGACTGGCATAGTAATGAACACAGAGCTCAGTACGGTACTGGCATAGTAATGAGCACAGAGCTCAGTACAGGACTGGTATAGTAATGAACACAGAGCTCAGTACGGGACTGGTATAGTAATGAACACAGAGCTCAGTACAGGACTGGTATAGTAATGAACACAGAGCTCAGTACAGGACTGGTATAGTAATGAACACAGAGCTCAGTACAGGACTGGCATAGTAATGAACACAGAGCTCAGTATGGGACTGGTATAGTAATGAACACAGAGCTCAGTAGGGGACTGGTATAGTAATGAACACAGAGCTCAGTACGAGACTGGTATAGTAATGAACACAGAGCTCAGTACGGGACTGGTATAGTAATGAACACAGAGCTCATTACAGGACTGGTATAGTAATGAACACAGAGCTCAATACAGGACTGGTATAGTAATGAACACAGAGCTCAGTATGGGACGGGACTGGTATAGTAATGAACACAGAGCTCAATAGGGGACTGGTATAGTAATGAACACAGAGCTCAGTAGGGGACTGGTATAGTAATGAACACAGAGCTTAGTACGGGACTGGTATAGTAATGAACAGAGAGCTCAGTACGGGACTGGTATAGTAATGAACACAGAGCTCAGTACAGGACTGGTATAGTAATGAACACAGAGCTCAGTACGGGACTGGTATAGTAATGAACACAGAGCTCAGTACGGGACTGGTATAGTAATGAACACAGAGCTCAGTACGGGACTGCTATAGTAATGAACACAGAGCTCAGTACGGGACTGGTATAGTAATGAACACAGAGCTCAGTACGGGACAGTACGGGACTGGTATAGTAATGAACACAGAGCTCAGTAGGGGACTGGTATAGTAATGAACACAGAGCTCGGTACGGGACTGGTATAGTAATGTACGGGACTGGTATAGTAATGAACACAGAGCTCAGTACGGGACTGGTATAGTAATGAGCACAGAGCTCAGTATGGGACTGGTATAGTAATGAGCACAGAGCTCAGTACGGGACTGGTATAGTGAGGAACACAGAGCTCAGTACGGGACTGGCATAGTAATGAACACAGAGCTCAGTACGGTACTGGCATAGTAATGAGCACAGAGCTCAGTACAGGACTGGTATAGTAATGAACACAGAGCTCAGTACGGGACTGGTATAGTAATGAACACAGAGCTCAGTACAGGACTGGTATAGTAATGAACACAGAGCTCAGTACAGGACTGGTATAGTAATGAACACAGAGCTCAGTACAGGACTGGCATAGTAATGAACACAGAGCTCAGTATGGGACTGGTATAGTAATGAACACAGAGCTCAGTAGGGGACTGGTATAGTAATGAACACAGAGCTCAGTACGAGACTGGTATAGTAATGAACACAGAGCTCAGTACGGGACTGGTATAGTAATGAACACAGAGCTCATTACAGGACTGGTATAGTAATGAACACAGAGCTCAATACAGGACTGGTATAGTAATGAACACAGAGCTCAGTATGGGACAGTACGGGACTGGTATAGTAATGAACACAGAGCTCAATAGGGGACTGGTATAGTAATGAACACAGAGCTCAGTAGGGGACTGGTATAGTAATGAACACAGAGCTTAGTACGGGACTGGTATAGTAATGAACAGAGAGCTCAGTACGGGACTGGTATAGTAATGAACACAGAGCTCAGTACAGGACTGGTATAGTAATGAACACAGAGCTCAGTACGGGACTGGTATAGTAATGAACACAGAGCTCAGTACGGGACTGGTATAGTAATGAACACAGAGCTCAGTACGGGACTGCTATAGTAATGAACACAGAGCTCAGTACGGGACTGGTATAGTAATGAACACAGAGCTCAGTACGGGACAGTACGGGACTGGTATAGTAATGAACACAGAGCTCAGTAGGGGACTGGTATAGTAATGAACACAGAGCTCGGTACGGGACTGGTATAGTAATGAACACAGAGCTCAGTACGGGACTGGTATAGTAATGAGCACAGAGCTCAGTATGGGACTGGTATAGTAATGAGCACAGAGCTCAGTACGGGACTGGTATAGTAATGAGCACAGAGCTCAGTAGGGGACTGGTATAGTAATGAACACAGAGCTCAGTACGGGACTGGTATTGTAATGAACACAGAGCTCAGTAGGGGACTGGTATAGTAATGAGCACAGAGCTCAGTACGGGACTGAGCACAGGTATAGTAATGAGCACAGAGCTCAGTACGGGACTGGTATAGTAATGAACACAGAGCTCAGTAGGGGACTGGTATTGTAATGAACACAGAGCTCAGTACGGGACTGGTATAGTAATG
This sequence comes from Oncorhynchus clarkii lewisi, assembly GCF_045791955.1. Lineage (NCBI taxonomy): Eukaryota > Metazoa > Chordata > Actinopteri > Salmoniformes > Salmonidae > Oncorhynchus > Oncorhynchus clarkii. The sequence goes on from NW_027261040.1 coordinate 92,158, forward strand.
AGCACAGAGCTCAGTACGGGACTGGTATAGTAATGAACACAGAGCTCAGTATGGGACTGGTATAGTAATGAACACAGAGCTCAGTACGGGACTGGTATAGTAATGAACACAGAGCTCAGTACGGGACTGGTATAGTAATGAACACAGAGCTCAGTACAGGACTGGTATAGTAATGAACACAGAGCTCAGTACAGGACTGGTATAGTAATGAACACAGAGCTCAGTACAGGACTGGCATAGTAATGAACACAGAGCTCAGTACGGGACTGGTATAGTAATGAACACAGAGCTCAGTATGGGACTGGTATAGTAATGAACACAGAGCTCAGTACAGGACTGGTATAGTAATGAACACAGAGCTCAGTACAGGACTGGTATAGTAATGAACACAGAGCTCAGTACGGGACTGGTATAGTAATGAACACAGAGCTCAGTACAGGACTGGTATAGTAATGAACACAGAGCTCAGTACAGGACTGGTATAGTAATGAACACAGAGCTCAGTACGGGACTGGTATAGTAATGAACACAGAGCTCAGTACAGGACTGGTATAGTAATGAACACAGAGCTCAGTACAGGACTGGTATAGTAATGAACACAGAGCTCAGTACAGGACTGGTATAGTAATGAACACAGAGCTCAGTACAGGACTGGTATAGTAATGAACACAGAGCTCAGTACGGGACTGGTATAGTAATGAACACAGAGCTCAGTACAGGACTGGTATAGTAATGAATCCTGTGCAGCAGGCATTCACCCTGGTACGTTTACATCTCGCATGCAGAGGTACGGTAAGGATAAACATGTGTGCAACAGGTGAATCTATATGTGATTCCAATGTACTGGAGGTTGCTGTTGTACAGCACTACAAAGAGACAGAATGGGGTGTTTGTGTAAAAGGACTTAAAGGACTTTTCTCAGCTCATATTGAGCTCCTGTAGTATTGACAGGCCACTTCTATCAGAGTAAATAATCTCTTCAAGCATCGGAAGTGGAGAACATTCAAGAAAATCTGATCATATTACTGAAGAGCAGACGTGTTAATCTATCAGGAACCTATCAATCTATCAGGAACCTATCATGTTCCTATCAATCTATCAGGAACCTATCAATCTATCAGGAACCTATCATGTTCCTATCAATCTATCAGGAACCTATCAATCTATCAGGAACCTATCATGTTCCTATCAATCTACCATGCTCCTATCAATCTATCAGGAACCTATCATGTTCCTATCAATCTACCATGCTCCTATCAATCTATCAGGAACCTATCATGTTCCTATCAATCTACCATGCTCCTATCAATCTATCAGGAACCTATCATGTTCCTATCAATCTATCGTGTTCCTATCAACCTATCATGTTCCTAGCAATCCAGCAGGAACCTATCATGTTCCTATCAACCTATCATGTTCCTAGCAATCCATCAGGATCCTATCATGTTCCTATCAATCTATCAGGATCATATCAATCTATCAGGATCCTATCATGTTCCTATCATTCCATCATGTTCCTATCAATCTATCAGAATCCTATCATGTTCCTATCATTCCATCATGTTCCTATCAATCTATCAGGATTCCATTATTCCATCATGTTCCTATCATTCCATCATGTTCCTATCATTCTACCATGTTCCTATCATTCTATCAATCTATCAGGAACCTATCAATCTATCAGGAACCTATCTATCTATCAGGAATCTATCAGGAACCTATCAATCTATCAGGAATCTATCAGGAACCTATCATGTTCCTATCAATCTATCAGGAACCTGTCATGATAGTATGTGAAGTGAATGTCATACAGTGTAATACTGGATTAGGTCATCAATCGTCAATACAAAGCACATCTATGTACCGACTCTGGTGTGTACATCTGTCTGCCGGTGTTCATTAGGATCTCTTGGGCAGCTCATTACACCAGATTAGAGAAAGTAGAGAAGTAAAAGGCATCTACTGTAATGACAGAGGAGAGGAGGATCCAAACGGTTTCTCACCAGCGTCGTGTAGAGCGGTCCTCCCCTGCAAGTCCACATTCCCCACAGGACAGTTGTGCTGCAAAACCACACAAATCATCCTCAAATTTAATACGCCTCTTAAAAACCTGAGCCACTCACCCTGACAAAACTCTTCTTACATTTCTGCTTGCATCTCTCAAAAGAAGACTCTGTGGGAGCAATCCCTTAGGTCTATTAATATACAACAGGATGGCAACATTCAGGGGAGAAATGTTTTGGTATAGCTTTGCTGTACAACGAGTTGTTTCAATCCCAGTCCGAGTCCCGACTTTGAGGATGGCATCAAAGTGACAGAATCTTCCTGGCATCTGCATCTCTAATTGGATGAGTCTCTGCAGCAGGGTCACGTAAGGCTATCGACGTAGTGTTCACTGTGATATCATCTCACACAGACAGAGACAGTCAGTCAGACAGAGGCTGATAATAATGCTGTAGCATTGACAGCCAAGAGAGCTGTTTAAGGCTGAATGCCAACAGCAGGCCTTTAAGGTCTCCTAGCTCGGGCCTTCTCAGGGCCCACTAGAAAAACCCTGCTCTCTCTAGCAACAAGGTCCCAAAACGAGTAGCCAGATCAGATAACAGCTACGGGAGGGGTTGGGGGGCATGGAATTCTACACCTCTAGTGGGGGTCGGGGGGCAAGTAGGATTTTCCCCTCGGCCCGGGAGTTGGGTTGCTATGTCAAGCGCGATGACGGCATGGTTTGCGAGAGGGCAGCCTTGTCAACACGACCAACACCCCCGCTGGTAAGCTGCCATTCCTTTCAGGGGGGGCGGCACTTAATGTGGCCGGTGGCTTGTTTGAACACAGGGCCTTATTGTAAACACATAAATTAATAGCAACTCAACAGACTGCTACTGTTGCCCTATCAGGGGCTACTGTTGCCATATCAGGGACTACTGTTGCCATATCAGGGGCTACTGTTGCCATATCAGGGGCTACTGTTGCCCTATCAGGGGCTACTGTTGCCCTATCAGGGACTATGCCAAACAAAAACAGCGTTCTTCAACAACCATTCAGCCTACAATTGCACAATTTAGTCACTGTAAACAGATCAAATATATTTCAAACATGTTTCAATATCACTGCAGCTGATGTCTGGCGAGTAAAACCAACAAAATGTTATTCCTCAAAGAACTGAGAGAGAAGTATTGGTAATGCACCTTGAACATTATGGACTGGTTTCCAAGACATGTACAGTTCACCACATGGCCAAAAGTATGTGGACACCTGCTCATCAAACATCTCATTCCAAAATCATGGGCATTAAAATGGTGTTTTGCTGCTATATTAGCCTCCACTCTTCTGGGAAGGCTTTCCACTAGATGTTGGAACATTGCTGTGGGCATCGGTTCCATTCAGCCACAAGAGCATTAGTGAGGTTGAGCACAGATTTTGGGCGATTAGGCCTGGCTCGCAGTCAGCATTCCAATTCATCCCAAAGGTGTTTGATGGGGTTGAGGTCAGGGCTCTGTGCAGACCAGTAAGGTTATTCCACACACTAAACATTTCTGTATGGACCTTACTTGTACACAGGGGCATTATCATGCTGAAACTTCCCAAAATGTTGGAAGCACAGAATTATCTAGAATGCTGTAGCGTTAAGATTTCCCTTCACTGGAACTAAGGGGACTAGCCCAAACCATGAATAACAGTCCAAGACCATTATTCCTCCTCCACCAAACTTTACAGTTGTCACTATGCATTCGGGCAGGTAGCGTTCTCCTGGCATCCACCAAACACAGATTTGTCCGTCGGACTGCCAGATGGTGAAGCGTGATTCATCACTCCAGAGAGTTTCCATTGCTCCAGAGTCCAATGGAGGCGAGATTTACACCACTCCAGCTGATGCTTGGCATTGCGCGTGGTGATCTTAGGCTTGTGCGGCTGCTCGGCCATGGAAACCCATTTCATGAAGTTCCCGAAAAACAGTTATTGTGCTTCCAGAGGCAGCTTGGAACTTGGTAGGGAATGTTGCAATCCGAGGACAGGTGATTTTTAGGCGATGTGTCCTTCAGCACTCGACAGTCCTTCTGTGAACTTGTGTTGCCTACCACTTCGCAGCTGAGCCGTTGTTGATCTTATATTTTTCCACTTCACAATGACAGCACTTACAGTTGACCAAGGCAGCTCTAGCAGAGCAGAAATATGATGAACTAACTTGTGGAAAGGTGGCATCCTATGACGATACCACGATGAAATTGAAATAGCTCAAAGACCTCTTCAAATACGGGAAACTCTATTGTCAATGTTTGTCTATGGAGATTTTTTTATTTTTATTTTACCTTTATTTAACTAGGCAAGTCAGTTAAGAACAAATTCTTATTTTCAATGACGGCCTAGGAACAGTGGGTTAACTGCCTTGTTCAGGGGCAGAACGACAGATTTGTACCTTGTCAGCTCGGGGGTTTGAACTTGCAACCTTCCGGTTACTAGTCCAACGCTCTAACCACTCGGCTACCCTGCCGCCCCAGATTGCATGACTACGCACTCTATTTTATACACCTGTCTGCAACGGGTGTGGCCGAAATAGCTGAATCCACTCATTTGAAAGGGTGTCCACATACTTTTGGTAATTTTGGTATTTTAGTCCCGGACTAGATTTAATCTGAAACCACCCCTGACACCTGGCAACTAAGCCCCAAAAGTACATGTTGCGGCACATTTCGGTCAGATATCTGTTTCATGATGCACAGATAACACAGGTAAGTTAATGTGAACGGAGGCCGTTGTTTTAAGTGACTGTACCTGCAATAGCTTCTGCACACAAAGCGACTGGCCGTTTCTGGAAGCTAGATGAAGGGCGTTTTTACCTGCAAGAAAACAACTCAGAGATCAGCGATACACAAAATCAATATCTTCCATAATCTACACTGAGCAAAAATATAAACGCAACATGTCATGTGTTGGTCCCATGTTTCCTGAGCTGAAATAAAACATCCCAGAAATGTTCCATACGCACAAAAATCTTATTTCTCTCAAATGATTTGCACAAATGTGGTTACATCCCTCTTAGTGAGCATTTCTCCTTTGCCCAGATAATCCATCCACCTGGCAGATGTGGCATATCAAGAAGCTGATTAAACAGCATTATCATTACACAGGTGTACCTTGTGCTGGGGACAATAAAGGGCCACTAACCATGTGCAGTTTTGTCACACAATGCCACAGGTGTCTCATGTTTTGAGGGAGTGTACAATTAGCATGCTGACTGCAGAAATGTCCACCAGAACGGTTGCCAGATAATTTAATGTTCATTTCTCTACCATAAGCTGCTTCCAACATCGTTTTAGAGAATTATGCAGTATGTCCAACCGGCCTCACAGCCGCAGACCACGTGTATGGCATTGTGCGGGCAAGTGGTTTTATATCAACATTGATATCAACATTGTGAACAGAGTGCCCCATGGTGGCAGTGGGGTTATGGTATGGACAGGCATTAAACTACATGTAAATGTATAACCATGAACTTCATCTGTCTTTCTCTCACCGGTGGCATCAGTGGCCGTGAGGTCAACGCTGTGGCCCAGGATGAGATTGAGACAGTCCAGGTGGCCCCTGGTTGCAGAGAGGTGGAACCTGCGTTGAGAGATGGAGAGAGCGTGTGAAGGGAGGGAAAGCGCAGTAGGTCGGGGTACGAGCAGGTTTGGAGAGGCTTGGAGAAGGGTGAAGTGAAAGAGTGTATTATGGAGCCAGAGAAAATAACTCTGTAAATTGATGCTGGCTAACCCTATCGGCTAGATCAGCATTCTGGGTGCAGAAACCTTAGACCCGTAAAAACTCTGAGGCAGCAGGACGACAAGTTCTTGAAGAGCATTTTCACATTATGGGATCCAACAACCCATAAGGGACTGTTAAGGCAGCGAAGCTATCAAATACCCGTCATGATCATCATAGTGAAAAGGATAATATCTACAATACTGCAAACATGACTAACACTGTTTACCGTTTACTCCCTGACCCGCTTTCTCCCGTTTACCCCCTGACCCGCTTTCTCCCGTTTACTCCCTGGCCCTCTATTCTCCCGTTTACTCCCTGGCCCTCTATTCTCCCGTTTACTCCCTGGCCCTCTATTCTCCCGTTTACTCCCTGGCCCTCTATTCTCCCGTTTACTCCCTGGCCCTCTATTCTCCCGTTTACTCCCTGGCCCTCTATTCCTCCCGTTTACTCCCTGGCCCTCTATTCTCCCGTTTACTCCCTGGCCCTCTATTCTCCCGTTTACTCCCTGGCCCTCTATTCCTCCCGTTTAATCCCTGACCTTCTTTTCCTCCCGTTTACCCCCTGACCTTCTTTTCCTCCCGTTTAATCCCTGGCCCTCTATTCTCCCGTTTACTCCCTGGCCCTCTATTCTCCCGTTTACTCCCTGGCCCTCTATTCTCCCGTTTACTCCCTGGCCCTCTATTCTCCCGTTTACTCCCTGGCCCTCTATTCTCCCGTTTACTCCCTGGCCCTCTATTCTCCCGTTTACTCCCTGGCCCTCTATTCTCCCGTTTACTCCCTGGCCCTCTATTCTCCCGTTTACTCCCTGGCCCTCTATTCCTCCCGTTTACCCCCTGACCTTCTTTTCCTCCCGTTTAATCCCTGGCCCTCTATTCTCCCGTTTAATCCCTGGCCCTCTATTCTCCCGTTTACTCCGTGGCCCTCTATTCTCCCGTTTACTCCCTGGCCCTCTATTCTCCCGTTTACTCCCTGGCCCTCTATTCTCCCGTTTACCCCCTGACCTTCTTTTCCTCCCGTTTACCCCCTGACCTTCTTTTCCTCCCGTTTAATCCCTGGCCCTCTATTCTCCCGTTTAATCCCTGGCCCTCTATTCTCCCGTTTACCCCCTGACCTTCTTTTCCTCCCGTTTACCCCCTGACCTTCTTTTCCTCCCGTTTAATCCCTGGCCCTCTATTCTCCCGTTTACCCCCTGACCTTCTTTTCCTCCCGTTTACCCCCTGACCTTCTTTTCCTCCCGTTTAATCCCTGGCCCTCTATTCTCCCGTTTACCCCCTGACCTTCTTTTCCTCCCGTTTACCCCCTGACCTTCTTTTCCTCCCGTTTAATCCCCGGCCCTCTATTCTCCCGTTTAATCCCCGGCCCTCTATTCTCCCGTTTAATCCCCGGCCCTCTATTCTCCCGTTTACTCCCCGGCCCTCTATTCTCCCGTTTACTCCCCGGCCCTCTATTCTCCCGTTTACTCCCCGGCCCTCTATTCTCCCGTTTACTCCCCGGCCCTCTATTCTCCCGTTTACTCCCCGGCCCTCTATTCTCCCGTTTACTCCCCGGCCCTCTATTCTCCCGTTTACTCCCCGGCCCTCTATTCTCCCGTTTACTCCCCGGCCCTCTATTCTCCCGTTTACTCCCCGGCCCTCTATTCTCCCGTTTACTCCCCGGCCCTCTATTCTCCCGTTTACTCCCCGGCCCTCTATTCTCCCGTTTACTCCCCGGCCCTCTATTCTCCCGTTTACTCCCCGGCCCTCTATTCTCCCGTTTACTCCCCGGCCCTCTATTCTCCCGTTTAATCCCCGGCCCTCTATTCTCCCGTTTAATCCCCGGCCCTCTATTCTCCCGTTTACTCCCGGCCCTCTATTCTCCCGTTTACTCCCCGGCCCTCTATTCTCCCGTTTACTCCCCGGCCCTCTATTCTCCCGTTTACTCCCCGGCCCTCTATTCTCCCGTTTACTCCCCGGCCCTCTATTCTCCCGTTTAATCCCCGGCCCTCTATTCTCCCGTTTAATCCCCGGCCCTCTATTCTCCCGTTTAATCCCTGGCCCTCTATTCTCCCGTTTCCCATCCCCTTTCTTTTACGGTCCTCCATCTTTGTCACTTAAATCTTCAACAAATATGCCCCTTAACATCCCTGGGTTTGTTTGAACAACCTAAACCCGGGATTAGTTGGTCCCTTGTTAGCCACTCTTAACACATCGACCGTGTCCCTCTTCCTGACCCACATCCGTCAGTTTCCCCAGCCATGCCCCGGCCCCACACATACGGGAAAAACATCTGTTTGTAAACCAATACGCCTCACAGCCCGCAACTTGTTTATGCATTAACCTTGAAGGATCCTCCAAGGAGACAGGCGTCCTGACACCTCGTCTCAGGCGCCGTTATTAAAAGCTGTGTTGATGGTGCTTGAGAAACTCAGTCTGCAGCCGGAGACCTTGACCCTGGGGCCTGTAAGCCATATATATGCCTGCAGCGCTGTGGATAACCGGTGACACGCCAACTAAGCACAACATTAGTCTTGTTGGACAAATGGATTCAGGAATCTGTTTGAATAACTAAACTGTTGCCATGTCACAACAGTGCTATTGGGATCTAGAAGTGATGCTTTGGGAGGGCGGCGTTTTGGTCTTTGAGAATCAGAAGCTTCAGTATGTACTGCATGGCAAGAAGAGGTTTCAGTATGTACTGCATGGCGAGAAGAGGTTTCAGTATGTACTGCATGGCGAGAAGAGGTTTCAGTATGTACTGCATGGCGAGAAGAGGTTTCAGTATGTACTGCATGGCGAGAAGAGGTTTCAGTATGTACTGCATGGCGAGAAGAGGTTTCAGTATGTACTGCATGGCGAGAAGAGGTTTCAGTATGTACTGCATGGTGAGAAGAGGTTTCAGTATGTACTGTATGGTTAGAAGAGGTTTCAGTATGTACTGCATGGCGAGAAGAGGTTTCAGTATGTACTGCATGGCGAGAAGAGGTTTCAGTATGTACTGCATGGTGAGAAGAGGTTTCAGTATGTACTGTATGGTTAGAAGAGGTTTCAGTATGTACTGCATGGCGAGAAGAGGTTTCAGTATGTACTGTATGGTGAGAAGAGGTTTCAGTATGTACTGTATGGTGAGAAGAGGTTTCAGTATGTACTGTATGGTGGTTTTGCATTAGGTGGATGTGTGAGATGTGATAAATGCCAAAAATAACTTTGTATAAACTTTATACTCGTCTGAACTTGCAAAAGTAGATGATAGAATGGCTGTAACAGTTCCACATGGTCATAGCCTCTATTGCCTACTGTATACACCGACTTGCACTTTGACTTGCAGGACCACTGCTTGTGTAACTGGCCTTCTAGAACTTTCCTCTGAGTGCTGCTCAAGTAAAACAGGGCTTCAATTGTATCAATCCTCCTCACATTAAGCAGTGAGTATAATGACCTATTCAAACCCATCTGGGATCCTGGGATTGTTCAAAGTATAACTGACAGGCTGACATTTTCTGTATGTGGACTGGAGGAGGAGGGTGAAAGGGGTCAAGACGAAGATAACTGCAGACTTAAACATAATGACATGAAAGGTGCCAAGTGCCAAACCAGTCTGACGGGAGAAATGGCACAGGAAATCAAATAATAGAAACTCACAAAAGCACAGAAGAAGAAGATGTCGTTTTAATGGAGGCTCTGAGCTTTAATTTGACCTACGGTGGAAACGTGACATCACAAGGTGCGGATAGCTTTTTGTTTGGATTGATAGAATGACAGGTCTCGCTCTCTTTCTACCGCTCCTTTAAGCTGTCCCTCTCTCGCTCTTTCACTATCCCTTTGTCCAGAGTAATTACGCGGATTTAGATTTGATCTGAGAGAAAACGGCCCGTCTCTGTGTGTGTGTGTGTGTGGGGGGGGGGGGGGGGGGGGACATTAACTCTGTGTGAGACACCAGACACTGGGTCATTAACGAGAGTACAGACATGTCATTTCATCTTGGCACCAGATGGCTCCTTAAGTGTCTTTCAGCTCCGTCCGTCCAGTCTACACAGGATATGGAGGCTGTGTTTATCCCGAGACGGACAGAGTAGAGAGGATCATGTGGGCTGGTATAGTACCTGTTTCTATATCCATTCCTGCACATTTTAGTTTTAGCCCAGCTGATTTAATGAGGCCTAATCAAGGTGTAGGTGATTAGGTGACTAGTTGAAATCAGTTGTGTTAGTGCTGGGCTAGAACAAACGCACACACCATGAGACCGTTCAGGAATGGATTGAGAAACACTGCCCAATGGTATATAAAACTTACAATCAAGGAACCACCGCTCACTGAACTCCAGCTGGAGCTGAGGCCCTTCCCTCTGCGCTAACACTTAATCAGCTATCACAAGTGCAAATGACTGGGAGCAGTAGTTAACTCTAGGCTAGCCCACTTCATCAGGGGCAGTAGTTAAGGCTAGGCTAGCCCACTTCATCAGGGGCAGTAGTTAAGGCTAGGCTAGCCCGCCTCATCAGGGGCAGTAGTTAAGGCTAGGCTAGCCCGCCTCATCAGGGGCAGTAGTTATGGCTAGGCTAGCCCGCTTCATCAGAGGCAGTAGTTAACGCTAGGCTAGCCCGCTTCATCAGGGGCAGTAGTTAACGCTAGGCTAGCCCGCCTCATCAGGGGCAGTAGTTAAGGCTAGGCTAACCCGCCTCATCAGGGGCAGTAGTTAAGACTTGCCTAGCCTACATCATGAGCGTGTGCAATGTGGAGATACAGCCACAATATTTGTTCAGCTGTGGATCTCTGCACTCGTTAGAGGTGATATCATTAGATCAACACTGGGGAGCCTAATCCAGGAAACTAAATTACACATCAGGGATTATAAAAACACACTAAATTAAAGATGAGGGATTATACCCAGTAATTAAACCTCCCCATAGGGCAGAACAGGCAGACCATGATTACTGTCCATCATCGTCCTCCAGTGGCTTTGAGGTCTGTCTGGAGACAGAAGTGACCACACACGAGGATGGTATGTTGTGTGGCCCAGGTCATATATTATGACGTTACTAGGGTTAAGAGTGTTGGGCCAGTAACCGAAAGGTTTCTGGTTCGAACCCCCGAGCTGACTAGGTGGGGGGGGAAACTGTCAATATGCCCTTGAGCAAGGCACTTAACCCTCTGGATAAAAGCGTCTGTTAAATGACTAAAATGTAAATGTTATGTATGGGCCAGGTTATACAATAGGATGTTATGTATGGGCCAGGTTATACATTAGGATGTTATGTATGGGCCAGGTTATACATTAGGATGCTATGTATGGGCCAGGTTATACATTAGGATGTTATGTATGGGCCAGGTTATACATTAGGATGCTATGTATGGGCCAGGTTATACATTAGGAGGTTATGTACGGGCCAGGTTATACATTAGGAGGTTATGTACGGGCCAGGTTATACATTAGGAGGTTATGTACGGGCCAGGTTATACATTAGGATGTTATGTATGGCCCAGGTTATACATTATGATGTTATATATGGCCCAGGTTATACATTAGGATGTTATGTATGGGCCAGGTTATACATTAGGATGTTATGTATGGGCCAGGTTATACATTAGGATGTTATGTATGGGCCAGGTTATACATTAGGATGTTATGTATGGCCCAGGTTATACATTAGGATGTTATGTATGGCCCAGGTTATACATTAGGATGTTATGTATGGCCCAGGTTATACATTAGGATGTTATGTATGGGCCAGGTTATACATTAGGATGTTATGTATGGGCCAGGTTATATATTAGGATGTCATGTATGGGCCAGGTTATATATTAGGATGCTATGTATGGCCCAGGTGATACATTAGGATGTTATGTATGGGCCAGGTGATACATTAGGATGCTATGTATGGGCCAGGTTATATATTAGGATGCTATGTATGGGCCAGGTTATACATTAGGATGCTATGTATGGGCCAGGTTATACATTAGGATGCTATGTATGGGCCAGGTTATACATTAGGATGCTATGTATGGCCCAGGTTATACATTAGGATGCTATGTATGGCCCAGGTGATACATTAGGATGTTATGTTGTCTGTCAGAGCAGCTCACAGATTACTGCACCTGTACATAGCCCACCTATAATTTAGCCCAAACAACTACCTCTTTCCCTACTGTATTTATTTGATTTTATTTATTTACTTTGCTCCTTTCGACCCCATTATTTTCTACTTTGCACATTCTTCCACTGCAAATCTACCATTCCAGTGTTTTACTTGCTATATTGTATTTACTTTTTGCCTTTACCTCCCTTATCTCACCTCATTTGCTCACATCATATATAGACTTGTTTCTACTGTATTATTGACTGTATGGTTGTTTTACTCCATGTGTAACTCTGTGTTGTTGTATGTGTCGAACTGCTTTGCTTCATCTTGGCCAGGTCGCAATTGTAAATGAGAACTTGTTCTCAACTAACCTACCTGGTTAAATAAAGGTGTTCTCAACTAACCTACCTGGTTAAATAAAGGTGAAATAAAAATAAATGTATGGCCCAGGTTATATATTAGGATGTTATGTATGGCCCAGGTTATATATTAGGATGCTATGTATGGCCCAGGTTATATATTAGGATGTTATGTGTGGCCCAGGTTATATATTATGATGTTATGTGTGGCCCAGGTTATATATTAGGATGTTATGTATGGCCCAGGTTATATATTAGGATGTTATGTATGGCCCAGGTTATATATTAGGATGTTATGTATGGCCCAGGTTATATATTAGGATGTTATGTATGGCCCAGGTTATATATTAGGATGTTATGTATGGCCCAGGTTATATATTAGGATGTTATGTATGGCCCAGGTTATATATTAGGATGCTATGTATGGCCCAGGTTATATAGTAGGATGTTATGCATGGCCCAGGTTATATATTAGGATGTTATGTATGGCCCAGGTTATATATTAGGATGCTATGTATGGCCCAGGTTATATAGTAGGATGCTATGTATGGCCCAGGTTATATATTAGGATGCTATGTGTGGCCCATGTTATATATTAGGATGCTATGTGTGGCCCAGGTTATATATTAGGATGTTATGTATGGCCCAGGTTATATATTAGGATGCTATGTATGGCCCAGGTTATATATTAGGATGTTATGTATGGCCCAGGTTATATATTAGGATGCTATGTATGGCCCAGGTTATATAGTAGGATGCTATGTATGGCCCAGGTTATATATTAGGATGCTATGTGTGGCCCATGTTATATATTAGGATGCTATGTGTGGCCCAGGTTATACATGAGGATGTTATGTATGGCCCAGGTTATATATTAGGATGTTATGTATGGGCCAGGTTATACATTAGGATGCTATGTATGGCCCAGGTTATATATTATGATGTTATGTGTGGCCCAGGTTATATATTAGGATGTTATGTATGGGCCAGGTTATACATTAGGATGCTATGTGTGGCCCAGGTTATATATTAGGATGCTATGTATGGCTCAGGTTATATATTAGGATGTTATGCATGGCCCATGTTATATATTAGGATGCTATGTGTGGCCCAGGTTATATATTAGGATGCTATGTATGGGCCAGGTTATATATTAGGATGTTATGCATGGCCCAGGTTATATATTATGATGTTATGTGTGGCCCAGGTTATATTTAGGATGTTATGCATGGCCCAGGTTATAGATTAGGATGCTATGTGTGGCCCAGGTTATATATTAGGATGCTATGTATGGCTCAGGTTATATATTAGGATGTTATGCATGGCCCAGGTTATATATTATGATGTTATGTGTGGCCCAGGTTATATTTAGGATGTTATGCATGGCCCAGGTTATAGATTAGGATGCTATGTGTGGCCCAGGTTATATATTAGGATGCTATGTATGTGCCAGGTTATATATTAGGATGCTATGTGTGGCCCAGGTTATATAGTAGGATGCTATGTATGGGCCAGGTTATATACTAGGATGCTATGTATGGCCCAGGTTATATATTAGGATGTTATGCATGGCCCAGGTAATATATTAGGATGTTATGCATGGCCCAGGTTATATATTAGGATGCTATGTATGGGCCCAGGTTATATATTAGGATGCTATGTATGGCCCAGGTTATATATTGGGATGTTATGTTTGGCCCAGGTTATATATTAGGATGCTATGCATGGCCCAGGTTATATATTAGGATGCTATGTATGGGCCCAGGTTATATATTAGGATGCTATGTATGGCCCAGGTTATATATTGGGATGTTATGTTTGGCCCAGGTTATATATTAGGATGCTATGTATGGCTCAGGTTATATATTAGGATGCTATGTATGGCCCAGGTTATACATTAGGATGTTATGCGTGGCCCAGGTTATATATTAGGATGTTATATATGGCCCAGGTTATATAATTTAGGATGTTATATATGGCCCAGGTTATATATTAGGATGTTATATATTGCCCAGGTTATATAGTAGGATGTTATATATGGCCCAGGTTATACATTAGAACTAAGGCTAAGCTGAATCAACAGATGGTTGTGACCAGTGAGCTGGGGTTTCCTTATTCTCCAGTTTATGTGATGGACGCAGTTTGACACAGAACTGGTTCTGTTCTCGCCACGGTTGTCTTTAAGCCAACAACATTGAAGTTGACCAGTGAGCATCGTGTGTCAGGACAGTGCTTAGTACAACAAGCTCCAGTTCCTCGCTGTAATGCAGGGTGGCGTCTTCCACGCCAGCCAGACGCACTTGATTTAGCCCGGAGAAATTCCAGCACCTTATTATGAGACAAGCCCTTCTCTCCTTGGTGTGTGTGCATGCGCAAGTGAATGTGTGTACGTGTGCATGAGTGTGTACGTGTGCACGAGTGTGTACGTGTGCACGAGTGTGTATGTGTGCACGAGTGTGTCACAGACACTGGTGTGGGAGAATTTCATACACTACTGAAAATACTCAGCCCCACAGCTTCTGGAATGTCCAGTTCTCTCCATGGAGGTCGCAACAAAGCCGGGGCTGAAAACGAACCTGAAGCATGGATCAGAGACAGGCGACTACTTCACATAGCTGGAATTAAGCCGAGGGGGACTAGCTACCTAAAACACCAGCGTTGGAATCTGGTTACATTTATGTCAGGCAGGAAAACAAGTCTGACTTAACAGCGTTTATATAGACCTTCCAGTGGTGGATGGGTGACATTCTTAGAGGACACATAACCGAGCCAATATTGCCGGTGGTGAGCCATCCAAAAAGAACTATTCTAAAAAAGATTCCGCCGTTTTAAATCCTAAACTACTGGCCATCCCGAGTTCATCCACCCACCATTCTAGATAAAATACTGGCCATCCCGAGTTCATCCACCCGCCATTCTAGATAAAATACTGACCATCCCGAGTTCATCCACCCACCATTCTAGATAAAATACTGACCATCCCGAGTTCATCCACCCACCATTCTAGATAAAATACTAGTTTACTCTCGACAACCTGACCCTTGAATTACAGCATGTTCCCCAACTGTCATTGTGTATCATAAACATCAACTGTGGCTCAAATCTGTTTGCTCTGAGCCACTTCCTGGCCAGAGTGACAGCCGCTCCAGGCCAGTAAGATCAAGCAGTGTGTGACATACAGTTTACCACAGAGTTCTCTGAACTCTCTACTGGCACAGTCGACTGGATGTGTGTGTGTATCTAGCTATACAGAGGGGAGACTTGGTGTTTGAATGTGGCTTCACAAGCCTCCCCAACATGGGGACTGGCATGGAGGACAACTGATATCTATGATCTCAGAACAGGGTGGGAGAGGGGTGAGAAGGGAGACGTGAGAGAGGAGTGCGGGGAGCGGCGAGAGAAGAGAGGTGAGCGGCGAGAGAAGAGAGGTGAGCGGCGAGAGGGGAGCGGAGAGCGGCCAGCATCTGACCATATGCTGAATAACATTATCTAGTACTACAACAGTTCTCAGCTCTGTTTTCAACTGTTAGAAGTTAATAATTGAATCAGACAAGTATGATGGCATTCCTAGCAGTTTGAAGGAGACTAGTGCTTTTTACTATGCTTGGAATGAGAGACAGTTTGCATTGCCAGACATTTCACGCTATTGGTTGAGACAACTTATTGTGTGGGATAGTGTAGTGCTTACTGGTCCATATGTTCCTGTGGGACTGTGTGTGTCTGTAGACTTCTGTATACACGTGTATGCCTGTGTTCATGCCTGGATGCAGTGTTTGTGTGAGCACACGTTACTCACGCGGATCGTCCCTCCATGTCCAGCTTAGTGGGGATGATGCCCTTCTTGCTGAGCACGGCCGCCACCTTGTCCACCTCGCCCCGTTCCACCGCCTTCATCAGCCGGTCGTCATACTTGTTCCAGTCTGTGTTCTGGGAGAGAGACAGAGGGCACGACGTCAACACGACACAGATACCTCGCCTTTACAACATACGGGTCAGGGAAACTCATTCTCACCACGGTCATCACTTTGTCATAATTCAAGGAGTCTGGACAGATCAACATTTCAAACATAACTTTTAGAATTCCCAGAGGGACTATAGACTGGATTGAGGTTAGCCTCAATGATTTATGCCAAGATAGTGCGGTTTCCATTCTGAAGCAAAGCATTTCTGAGAGTGCCTGGACACAGAGCATGGGAACGGCTAGTTCTTCTGCAAGAAAGGACCCCTCTTGGACAGAACACAGGCACTGGAGTAGAGGGATCCAAGAAAACAGAAAGCGGTGGCTAAAGCCTGAATAGAGACCGAGAAAGGACAGTTCCCTGCCTGTTCCTGGATACAACAACAACATGTAAACACGTGTCACAAAGGAATTTGTAAAAAATAAATAAATAAATAAATCCACCAAACTGCAACATGACGCTCTGTCTGTCCGCTCACTCAACTCACACTGGCTGGCAGATAGATAAATATTCCACATAGATGATAGGCCTATTTTGCATGCAATTTGTCTCCCGCCAACATTAAGCGTCAACATGTACCTAATACATATTAGTATTATCAGAATGCAAGTTCAAAACTACAAACGTAAAGAATGGAACTTGATAACGAGTTAAAACAGGCCACTGTGCCTCTGGGTTGATGAAAGAATTCTCCTGGGGAATGTAGGGCAGATTCACAGAGTTCCTTCAGGTTAGTGAGAGAAGAATAAGCTGTAAGTCACAGCTCACTCCTTCCTGCTGTTTCAACACCATGCTTACTCAGTATTCAGGAACCGCAGTGGCTAGGTCCTAACCCAACCACAGTAGCTAGGTCCTAACCCAACCACAGTAGCTAGGTCCTAACCCAACCACAGTAGCTAGGTCCTAACCCACCCCCAGTGGCTAGGTCCTAACCCACCCCCAGTGGCTAGGTCCTAACCCAACACCAGTAGCTAGGTCCTAACCCAACGCCAGTAGCTAGGTCCTAACCCAACGCCAGTAGCTAGGTCCTAACCCAACCCCAGTAGCTAGGTCCTAACCCAACCCCAGTAGCTAGGTCCTAACCCAACCCCAGTAGCTAGGTCCTAACCCAACCACAGTAGCTAGGTCCCAACGCAACCACAGTAGCTAGGTCCCAACCCAACCACAGTAGCTAGGTCCTAACGCAACCACAGTAGCTAGGTCCTAACGCAACCACAGTAGCTAGGTCCTAACGCAACCCCAGTAGCTAGGTCCCAACCCAACCACAGTGGCTAGGTCCTAACCCAACCACAGTAGCTAGGTCCTAACCCAACCACAGTAGCTAGGT
This sequence comes from Oncorhynchus clarkii lewisi, assembly GCF_045791955.1. NCBI lineage: Eukaryota > Metazoa > Chordata > Actinopteri > Salmoniformes > Salmonidae > Oncorhynchus > Oncorhynchus clarkii. Next base: position 109,597 of record NW_027261040.1, read on the forward strand.
CCCAATGGCCTCAGGATACTTTTAACAAGTGTCATTAGAAATGTCCTTACTCTCTAAAAGAACAAGCAGAATACCTACAAAGTACATGGAGGTGCATTTCAGCCAGCGACTCATGTTGAGAGAGGGGGACTGGTCCTTGCAGAGTGCCGCTGCAAACGCCGCCACTGTTCCGGTAGAACGACAAACAAACAAAAACAAAAGTTTTCCCTTCTGGGAAGTGCTGTTAAGGCACTCTGCCAGCCCGTGTGAGTTGAGTGAGCGGACAGACGGAGAGTCCCGTTGCAGCTTGGTGGGTCGTCTTTCAGAGCTCTCCAGCGACGTCGCCTGCTGTTGCTGCCAGAACCTCTCGGTCTCGAAGCGTTACGGAGAAGTTCCTAAAAGTTTTTCTGGCACTCCCAGGCTCTGTCTGTGAGTTCATCACCCCACTGTGCACAGCACAGGGTAGGAGGAGAAGAAATAGAAAAAGGGGGTGGGGATGGAGGAGGAGGTGTGGAGGAGCAGTAGGACCAGCCCTGCCAGCCCTGGGACCAGCCCCGGCCAGCTACTGCAGCTCCTCCTCTGGGGAACAGCCTCTCGGCTACAGCCTGGATCTCTTCAATCTCTCTCTAACTACTCTCTTTCACTTTGTATTCTGCTTCCCTCTCTTAGTTGTTCTTCTTGTCTCCTCTCCTCCCGTCCAGTCTCCTCTCCTCCCGTCCAGTCTCCTCTCCTCCCGTCCAGTCTCCTCTCCTCCCGTCCAGTCTCCTCTCCTCCCGTCCAGTCTCCTCTCCTCCCGTCCAGTCTCCTCTCCCTTTCTATACAGTCTTCTCTTAGCAGACTGTCAGCTAGTTTTTGTGCAGTAGGAGTTCCTCTCTTGGTCTCTCTTTCAGTCTGGGGTGTACAGCGTCTTCTACCCAGTTAATGGCAAGGTCAGCCAGCCCCCAAGGTGTAAATATGGGATCTCTCTCTCTCTCTTTCTCTCTCTCTCTCTCTCTCTCTGGTTCTAAAAGTATCCCCGGCTCCTGTGGTAAACAGAGGCTAGTGCAGACAGCACCAGCAGACAGGTTACCTCTTTATTTGTTACCCTCCAACCTTTCTCCAATGACTGATAGGAAGACAGGGGCTAAGAATACATTCTGAGCATGCCTGCTCTGAGAGCAACACCGTCGGTGTCCTGTCCATCCTACACAGCACAGCAGCACCCCGACTGAAACAAGGCCAGCCAAGGAGGAGCCTTGCTGCTAGCATCCCCACCATTATCCCACATCCCCAAATATTAACCTATGATGTGGAGAAGGGGATTATTGTTGCACATTGGAGCTGGCCCTGGCACGGACCCCTGAGGTTCCCCGACGTTCAGGGACCTTGTTAAACAGTCTATATACTCATTCTGTATGTGTGTCTGTGTGCGCAGAGGTGCTGATCCCACCACACGGTAGCAGGATTAGGTGTCACAGTCTTTTACAAATCAGCTGTCTGGGTTTGCAGGCTCCCCTTAAACCCTCCACCCAACTGTCATTACTACCTTGGTGGTAAACATTGCACTGGGCCGTCTATTAACAATGGAATACGTCAACTTGTATTATTTGCGAGGTGAAAAAGAACGAGAGGTCAGAAGAGAGAGAGAGAGAGCGAGAAAGGAGGGGGACGCGTTTAATTTACACACACTGCGTCAGCTCGGCAGGGGGCTCGGGTTACGACCCGCTGCCAGACTGGCGTTAGCAGAGTGGCCGTGATATTCCGCAAACATGCGAAAAGGCCCGTCCGCATGACACGTCATATGAAGGACCGGGTGTCTTCTTTCTAAAACTGCTGGGGCCTGCATGGAGACAAAGGCACCAAAATGGAACCTGGGTTGACAAACTGAGTGCAGTGGCCCTCACACCTAAATATCTATATGGGTGTGTCTGGGTTGTTTTGTTTGGACTGGATACATGAGTCGGGTTTAGAACACCACGTATAGTGTTGAACATGACTTCATGGGGTAGCGAATAAATCTGTTCTCAATATAGTGCCTGTAAGACAAGCGCTGGAGAATCATTTTTATGCTTTAGGGAGTGAATTGTAAAATATCAATGCAATTTTCAAGTAAATGTTGATCATTAATTGATGGATGTAATTGTTTTTTAATTAAATGGAGCTTTAATGTTAATTAATCTAAGAACATGCACCAACTTGAGGCACTATTAGGCTCTGTGCAGGCTACGAAGGAGCCGGTGGACGTTCCAGTCCACTGTGATTCTCCATCACATCTTCCAGAGGCCCTCGACTGTCCGTATCGGCAGGCCGTAGCTCATCCCAACACCCTCATCATATCCATGTTCCTCTTAGCCAATGGCCTGTAATGTCCTGACAGATGAAATGACCAGCAGTAAATACCCAGCCGTTCTCCCCCTCTCTCTCCCCCTCCCTCCCCCTGTCACCATGTGTGAGTGAGAGGAGCCAAGAGGAGGAGGTCAGGGCGTCAGGCAGTGAAGTGGAGCCAGGACTTTACTGCTGGGTGTCCTCGGGCCAAGCCACAGACAGGTTGACAACACTAAGGCCACAGCACCCCCTGGCAGTGATGGGATAGCAGACATCTTTAATGAGACAGGAGGGAGAGGGAGGGAGAGAAACAGAGATAAAGTGAGGGTGACGGAGCGTAAGAGGGAGAGAGAAGGAGAGATCCAAGGTCCTGACACTTAGTACCGACCAATATCCCTCAACACAGAAATGAAAACAGGCACCATGGTAACAGACACCGCCCTGTTACCTCCCAGTGTCTTATAGATATTCCATTCATCATTACAGACACAAACAGAACCTACATGCCATCTGAATGTCTCACCAGGGCTGATACAGTGAGGCAGTATCCACTGACAGAAGAAGCCCCAGACTACAGCTAGGAGAGCTGGTGATAGTCCTAATTTACTGAAGACAAGCTCAGATAGCAGTTAGAGCTCCTAGCTACAGTGCAATACAGGCAGAGAGACTGACTCATGCTGTAGTGGACGAGAGAGACGGGGACTGAGGGAGGAAACTAACACTGAACAAAACTAAGTGCCAGCCACTTTGCCAACCAGACTGTTTACCCAGGTCGTGAGGTGCCCAAGAAAACAAGCACAGTCCGAGCCAGTGGTGGAAGGATATCCTGTTAATGAGTGGCCGTCAAAAAGCATTCTGCTCGGGTCACATAGCTCTGAAACAGAAACACTCTGGTCAGAATGGTGTAAATTAAAAATGGCTGCCGTAAACTGACTGACAACCACTGATTGAAAAACTGATGTTGTTGATTCAAGGAGAGACATTGTTGAGTTCTTGGAAAGTGCACACGAACACACACATGGTTAATCTGGGGGCCTGAGGGAGAGAAACGTAGAGCCTCTGTTAGCAGTAGCAGCTGTGGCTTCTTAACCCACTTCCTCACCATTGTGGGGTCGTCAGTGTTAGCCATTAACGCGGTGAACAGCCATTATATTTTAGAGACACAGGGCAACAGACTGACTGGTGATTAGGGGGAGCTGGGCGATGGTGTAACGGTCAGATTATTTACAGGCTGACTGGTGATTAGGGGGGCGATGGTGTAATGGTCAGATTATTTACAGACTGACTGTTGATTAGGGGGGCGATGGTGTAATGGTCAGATTATTTACAGACTGACTGTTGATTAGGGGGGCGATGGTGTAATGGTCAGATTATTTACAGACTGACTGTTGATTAGGGGGGCGATGGTGTAATGGTCAGATTATTTACAGGCTGACTGTTGATTAGGGGGGCGATGGTGTAATGGTCAGATTATTTACAGGCTGACTGTTGATTAGGGGGGGCGATGGTGTAATGGTCAGATTATTTACAGGCTGACTGGTGATTAGGGGGGAGCTGGGCGATGGTGTAATGGTCAGATTATTTACAGACTGACTGTTGATTAGGGGGAGGCTGGGCGATGGTGTAATGGTCAGATTATTTACAGGCTGACTGTTGATTAGGGGGGCGATGGTGTAATGGTCAGATTATTTACAGGCTGACTGTTGATTAGGGGGGCGATGGTGTAATGGTCAGATTATTTACAGACTGACTGGTGATTAGGGGGGCGATGGTGTAATGGTCAGATTATTTACAGACTGACTGGTGATTAGGGGGGAGCTGGGCGATGGTGTAATGGTCAGATTATTTACAGACTGACTGGTGATTAGGGGGGAGCTGGGCGATGGTGTAATGGTCAGATTATTTACAGGCTGACTGTTGATTAGGGGGGCGATGGTGTAATGGTCAGATTATTTACAGGCTGACTGTTGATTAGGGGGGCGATGATGTTATGGTCAGATTATTTACAGACTGACTGGTGATTAGGGGGGAGCTGGGCGATGGTGTAATGGTCAGATTATTTACAGGCTGACTGTTGATTAGGGGGGCGATGGTGTAATGGTCAGATTATTTACAGACTGACTGTTGAGTAGGGGGGCGATGGTGTAATGGTCAGATTATTTACAGGCGGACTGTTGATTAGGGGGGCGATGGTGTAATGGTCAGATTATTTACAGACTGACTGTTGATTAGGGGGGCGATGGTGTAATGGTCAGATTATTTACAGGCTGACTGTTGATTAGGGGGGCGATGGTGTAATGGTCAGATTATTTACAGGCTGACTGGTGATTAGGGGGAGGCTGGGCGATGGTGTAATGGTCAGATTATTTACAGACTGACTGGTGATTAGGGGGAGGCTGGGCGATGGTGTAATGGTCAGATTATTTACAGGCTGACTGTTGATTAGGGGGAGCTGGGCGATGGTGTAACGGTCAGATTATTTACAGACTGACTGGTGATTAGGGGGAGGCTGGGCGATGGTGTAATGGTCAGATTATTTACAGGCTGACAGACACCATGGGGAGGGACAGAGAGAAAAGGAGGAAAACAGAGAGGCCAGATGGGAATATTAGGTGTCTGTCGTTACGGCAAATTGATGCTTTAATTAGAAAGGAGGATGTACCACTGACGACCTGAGCTAAAAGTAGGGGTGTGAACGTTAAAAAGTTTAAACGAAATTTAACCGAAAAACTCTACATTTTTTACGTAGATGCAAAAAGTAACAACTAAGAGCTTTGAAGTGACTCAACTGTTGATGCCCTGGCAACCACGCTGTGACCAGCATGAAGCCAACCCATACACATGGCAAGATACTGTGTGTGACTATGTGAAAGACGAGTGTTGCATCTCCCTTATCTCAATATCCTAGCCTTCATTGATAGTTCTTTCTTTACTGAAGTTGTGACACATTGCAAGCCAAGAAATTGCGAGATACAGCATTCCATTGCGAGATACAGCATTTGATTGCTGATAGATAGGACTAGTGCACTATTCTGACTGTCTGCCTGGTGGCCAACCTGCCTGGTCATGTCTAGGTGGGATACAGCATTAGATTGCTGATAGATAGGGCTAGTGCACTATTCTGACTGTCTGCCTGGTGGCCAACCTGCCTGGTCATGTCTAGGTGGGATACAGCATTAGATTGCTGATAGATAGGGCTAGTGCACTATTCTGACTGTCTGCCTGGTGGCCAACCTGCCGGCCAACCTGCCTATACTGTGTCCCTCCGCTCAGTCCCTCGATAGCTCGCTATGAAAGATGCGAGTGTTTGTGTTCTCAGACAGGACACTCGCTGGGCAGAGAGGTGACCGTCTCAGACAGGACACTCCCTGGGCAGAGAGGTGACCGTCTCAGACAGGACACTCCCTGGGCAGAGAGGTGACCGTCTCAGACAGGACACTCCCTGGGCAGAGAGGTGACCAGACCAGAAGGGGGTCAGACGGGTCAGGTGTACACTGTGTCCTCTTCACTATCACTAAAACAAAAGTCATGTTACTTAGGTCATAGTTATGGGATGTTGCAGGATGACACAACCCAACACTGTCTGGTTTTCAAGCAGCTTAACCCCTTCAACAACCAGTGATTAGCCTACATCCAAGCAGTTTAACCTCTTCAACAACCAGAGATGAGCCTACATCCAAGCAGTTTAACCCCTTCAACAACCAGAGATTAGCCTACATCCAAGCAGCTTAACCCCTTCAACAACCAGAGATTAGCCTACATCCAAGCAGTTTAACCCCTTCAACAACCAGAGATTAGCCTACATCCAAGCAGCTTAACCCCTTCAACAACCAGAGATTAGCCTACATCCAAGCAGGTTAACCCCTTCAACAACCAGAGATGAGCCTACATCCAAGCAGGTTAACCCCTTCAACAACCAGAGATTAGCCTACATCCAAGCAGGTTAACCCCTTCAACAACCAGAGATTAGCCTACATCCAAGCAGTTTAACCCCTTCAACAACCAGAGATTAGCCTACATCCAAGCAGCTTAACCCCTTCAACAACCAGAGATTAGCCTACATCCAAGCAGTTTAACCCCTTCAACAACCAGAGATTAGCCTACATCCAAGCAGCTTAACCTCTTCAACAACCAGAGATGAGCCTACATCCAAGCAGCTTAACCCCTTCAACAACCAGAGATTAGCCTACATCCAAGCAGGTTAACCCCTTCAACAACCAGAGATAAGCCTACATCCAAGCAGGTTAACCCCTTCAACAACCAGAGATTAGCCTACATCCAAGCAGCTTAACCCCTTCAACAACCAGAGATTAGCCTACATCCAAGCAGGTTAACCCCTTCAACAACCAGAGATTAGCCTACATCCAAGCAGTTTAACCCCTTCAACAACCAGAGATTAGCCTACATCCAAGCAGCTTAACCCCTTCAACAACCAGAGATTAGCCTACATCCAAGCAGGTTAACCCCTTCAACAACCAGAGATGAGCCTACATCCAAGCAGGTTAACCCCTTCAACAACCAGAGATTAGCCTACATCCAAGCAGGTTAACCCCTTCAACAACCAGAGATTAGCCTACATCCAAGCAGTTTAACCCCTTCAACAACCAGAGATTAGCCTACATCCAAGCAGCTTAACCCCTTCAACAACCAGAGATTAGCCTACATCCAAGCAGTTTAACCTCTTCAACAACCAGAGATTAGCCTACATCCAAGCAGCTTAACCCCTTCAACAACCAGAGATTAGCCGACATCCAAATGTTCCCATCTTGCAGGCTCCAAGGGAACCACCACTGTCTTTCTTCTGTAGAGCTACCGAGGGGACAGACCATGGAATTCATTCTTTGTCACACAAGTCACAGTTTCACAGTTCTGCAGCTAGTCTGTACAAAAAAATACCTCGCCAGATGGCTGATGACCTCATAAAGACGTGTTTTGACTTTGGCGATATTGAACAGGAGCTGGAGAGCCCATTAGTGACTGAGTGTTAGGGAGTCCCACAGGTAAAGAGGAGATGCCACAGTTCCCTGCTGGCCACTGAAACCTCTTCCCATCTACGAAGCCCAAATGGAGCTACGTCTGAAGCTGCCAGCTCCAGGCTTCCCCTGGCTATTTTCCCCCACTTCCAACAGCAGGGCCCTGGGCAAGAGATCAGGGATCAGCTTTCTGCACTGAATCCCTCCATCTTACACTACGCCCTCTACAACGTATTACCACTGTCCAATGGAGGACTTGTTCACTGAATCATGTGATCACCAAGATGGTTCCTACTTGGCCAGGAAAGATAGGCAATGACAGTGCCTAGCAAATTTACATGAAATAGTGAAAACTATCATTTTGAGAAATGGTTCAGGAGGGAGGTGATGTACAATCTATACCTTGAAGAGATGACAGTCAGACACAGGACGGAGGGACTGTATGTATACACACAATGTTATAAGAAGGCCTGGTTATGTTACATCAAAGGGAGCTGTGATCAAATTCTAAGATGAACTTCAGCAGACTGTAAATGAAGCACAGCACTTCCAATGTTACAGCTCTGAACACGTCTTTAAGGACTGGTACTGATACTGGGTCTCTAAGGACTGGTACTGATACTGGGTCTCTAAGGACTTGTACTGATACTGATACCTGTTACAGCTCTGAACACATCTCTAAGGACTTGTACTGATACTGATACCTGTTACAGCGCTGAACACATCTCTAAGGACTTGTACTGATACCTGTTACAGCACTGAACACATCTCTAAGGACTTGTACTGATACTGATACCTGTTACAGCTCTGAACACATCTCTAAGGACTTGTACTGATACTGGGACCTGTTACAGAGCTGAACACATCTCTAAGGACTTGTAGTGATACTGGGACCTGTTACAGCGCTGAACACATCTCTAAGGACTTGTACTGATACCTGTTACAGAGCTGAACACATCTCTAAGGACTTGTACTGATACCTGTTACAGCGCTGAACACATCTCTAAGGACTTGTACTGATACCTGTTACAGCGCTGAACACATCTCTAAGGACTTGTACTGATACTGATACCTGTTACAGCTCTGAACACATCTCTAAGGACTTGTACTGATACCTGTTACAGCTCTGAACACATCTCTAAGGCCTTGTACTGATACTGATACCTGTTACAGCGCTGAACACATCTCTAAGGCCTTGTACTGATACTGGGACCTGTTACAGCTCTGAACACATCTCTAAGGACTTGTACTGATTCTGATACCTGTTACAGCTCTGAACACATCTCTAAGGACTTGTACTGATTCTGATACATGTTACAGCTCTGAACACATCTCTAAGGACTGGTACTGATACTGGGTCTCTAAGGACTGGTACTGAGTCTCTAAGGACTGGTACTGAGTCTCTAAGGACTGGTACTGAGTCTCTAAGGACTGGTACTGAGTCTCTAAGGACTGGTACTGAGTCTCTAAGGACTGGTACTGAGTCTCTAAGGACTGGTACTGAGTCTCTAAGGACTGGTACTGATACTGGGTCTCTAAGGACTGGTACTGGGTCTCTAAGGACTGGTACTGGGTCTCTAAGGACTGGTACTGATACTGGGTCTCTAAGGACTGGTACTGATACTGGGTCTCTAAGGACTGGTACTGATACTGGGTCTCTAAGGACTGGTACTGATACTGGGTCTCTAAGGACTGGTACTGATACTGGGTCTCTAAGGACTGGTACTGATACTGGGTCTCTAAGGACTGGTACTGATACTGGGTCTCTAAGGACTGGTACTGATACTGGGTCTCTAAGGACTTGTACTGATTCTGGGTCTCTAAGGACTTGTACTGATTCTGGGTCTCTAAGGACTTGTACTGATTCTGGGTCTCTAAGGACTTGTACTGATTCTGGGTCTCTAAGGACTTGTACTGATTCTGGGTCTCTAAGGACTTGTACTGATTCTGGGTCTCTAAGGACTTGTACTGATTCTGGGTCTCTAAGGACTTGTACTGAATCTGGGTCTCTAAGGACTTGTACTGATTCTGGGTCTCTAAGGACTTGTACTGATTCTGGGTCTCTAAGGACTTGTACTGATACTGGGAGCTGAGGAATGTTTTCACCAAAACACTGATGGACGATGACAGTTGATAAGACAGGGAAAATTATACAGATAAAATATGATAAATATCTGTTTCATCTAACTGCAAAAACTCAATTTAATTTAACAGATAAATGACTAGTGGCAATTTAGTAAGATAACAGTAAGCAGAAAGGCAAATTCCAATTAATTTCATCCAGAATAAAAAGAGAGAACGTGATTTGGGTCATAACAGAGACAAGAACATGGAACTATCACTCTGTCCTCCTCAGACATTGGGTCATAACAGAGACAAGAACATGGAACTATCACTCTGTCCTCCTGAGACATTGGGTCATAACAGACAAGAACATGGAACTATCACTCTGTCCTCCTGGGACATTGGGTCATAACAGAGACAATAAAATGGAACTATCACTCTGTCCTCCTGAGACATTGGGTCATAACAGAGACGAGAACATGGAACTATCACTCTGTCCTCCTGAGACATTGGGTCATAACAGACAAGAACATGGAACTATCACTCTGTCCTCCTGGGACATTGGGTCATAACAGACAAGAACATGGAACTATCACTCTGTCCTCCTGAGACATTGGGTCATAACAGAGACGAGAACATGGAACTATCACTCTGTCCTCCTGAGACATTGGGTCATAACAGAGACAAGAACATGGAACTTTCACTCTGTCCTCCTGGGACTATGGGTCATAACAGAGACAAGAACATGGAACTATCACTCTGTCCTCCTGAGACATTGGGTCATAACAGAGACGAGAACATGGAACTATCACTCTGTCCTCCTGAGACATTGGGTCATAACAGAGACGAGAACATGGAACTATCACTCTGTCCTCCTGAGACATTGGGTCATAACAGAGACAAGAACATGGAACTATCACTCTGTCCTCCTGGGACATTGGGTCATAACAGACAAGAACATGGAACTATCACTCTGTCCTCCTGAGACATTGGGTCATAACAGAGACAAGAACATGGAACTATCACTCTGTCCTCCTGAGACATTGGGTCATAACAGACAAGAACATGGAACTATCACTCTGTCCTCCTGAGACATTGGGTCATAACAGACAAGAACATGGAACTATCACTCTGTCCTCCTGAGACATTGGGTCATAACAGACAAGAACATGGAACTCTCTGTCCTCCTCCTGGTCAATCTGTCTGAAAGACACCAAAGACAAACGGCAGTATCTGGACAACAGAGGCGAAACTCTCCCCTTACTCCCAAATCTAAAACCGGCAGACAAGGGGGGCAGAAAGTAGTGCCAAATAAAATCTCCCATTTCAAAACAATTCCGGTTGTCGAAATTCCTGGGATGTTTGAGAAAGCATTGCGGTGACCTCGGCGTGTTCTCTTTTTCCTTCATATGGACCTGAAAGGGGAGGAAAAAATAACAGCAGCGCCTGACAGCGACATCACTCGCACATTGCAATTCTATTCGCTGCAATAACAGGGTCCCTGGCGGAGGTATTAAAAAACTGTCTGGCTTATTGGTATTGGCTGGCGGGGGCCCGTGGTGGGGCTGTATTGTCCCAGCTGGGCCTGATGACATGGAGATAGAGGGCGTTTAGACTCGCTCTGCTGCTGCCTGGTTGCTGATTTGGCTGCTATAAATGTGGAACAGTGGTCACTAACTCAGCAGATATGTTTTTATTATTATTAGTAACATAAACATTGTACTGTATTGTTAGGCCCTAGCAACATAAACATTGTCCTGGAGTGTTAGTTAGGTCCTAGCAACATAAACATTGTACTGTATTGGTAGGTCCTAGCAACATAAACATTGTACTGTATTGTTAGGCCCTAGCAACATAAACATTGTCCTGGAGTGTTAGGTCCTAGCAACATAAACATTGTACTGTATTGTTAGGCCCTAGCAACATAAACATTGTCCTGGAGTGTTAGGTCCTAGCAACATAAACATTGTCCTGGAGTGTTAGGTCCTAGCAACATAAACATTGTCCTGGAGTGTTAGGTCCTAGCAACATAAACATTGTACTGTATTGTTAGGCCCTAGCAACATAAACATTGTCCTGTATTGTTAGGCCCTAGCAACATAAACATTGTCCTGTATTGTTAGGCCCTAGCAACATAAACATTGTCCTGGAGTGTTAGGCCCTAGCAACATAAACATTGTCCTGGAGTGTTAGGTCCTAGCAACATAAACATTGTACTGGATTGTTAGGTCCTAGTAACATAAACATTGTATTGTGAGAGCAGCATGACACCACACTCACTGGAGAGATCAGTCCATATGAGGCTGAGAGCAGCGTGACACCACACTCACTGGAGAGATCAGTCCATATGAGGCTGAGAGCAGCGTGACACCACACTCACTGGAGAGATCAGTCCATATGAGGCTGAGAGCAGCGTGACACCACACTCACTGGAGAGATCAGTCCATATGAGGCTGAGAGCAGCGTGACACCACACTCACTGGAGAGATCAGTCCATATGAGGCTGAGAGCAGCGTGACACCACACTCACTGGAGAGATCAGTCCATATGAGGCTGAGAGCAGCGTGACACCACACTCACTGGAGGGATCAGTCCATATGAGGCTGAGGGCAGAGTGACACCACACTCACTGGAGAGATCAGTCCATATGAGGCTGAGGGCAGAGTGACACCACACTCACTGGAGGGATCAGTCCAGTTAGTCAGAGTGGTGAAATAAATGTACAACAAAATGAATAGAGGTGAATTGAAACTAAACAACAGCAGTGACTCCCTGAAAGTAACCTGGTGGTGAAGGTGGCTAACACCACCAGTAGCTACAAGTCACAGCACACACACACACACACACAGTATACAGAGGGCAAGGCATGAGGCTCAATAGAAGAATCTAGAAGAAACATGCTGACACAGAATACTGTGTCCTTAAAGCCCCTTTGTATTCTGTCAAGACAAAGTTGCATGAAGACATAATATGTTGCAATTAAAAGTTGATAAAACAGTGATCTCTCATCTTACAGTGCCAACAGAAGCAGCAATTTACTGGAATGACTTATGCAATACACTGGATGCTTTATGACAAATATGGAGTAACACTGTTCACATGGACATTACTGTCAGGGACCATTGTTGATAAGAGTCCCATAAAAAGCCATCCATTATGGTAAATGTCACAGCTAGGTAAACCTCTGTAGTGGACAGTTTGTCTACGTGAGGAAAATGCCAGTTTTGGCATAGCAACATTCCAATCTGGGAAGAGGCTCAGCTTGCGGGTGTGGACTTGTCTGTAATCAGCACTCCACTCTTTCTTTACCGGTTATATGACCAGTTCAGTCAATAGGCCCCACTAGGAAAACCCCTCAAAACTCCACACTCTTTTCTGTGAACCCATTGTCCCCGACCCTCAAAAATGTTTGTTTCAGAGATCGTTTGTTTATTTAGTGGGGGCGTAATGACATCAAGATGAATTTAGGAAAAACTTGTTTTTATTTTTTATAGTTGTGAAGTTCCTCTAGTTAGAGCAACGTAGAGCTCCAGTACATGGTTTCAACCAATGACAATTCAATACTCCATATCTGACCAACAGAGGGCAGCATTGGGTGAATTTGCAAGCATATCAACACCACCAAAATGGATTCCCACATGATGAAACTGCAGGAACACAAGAAACCACTTAGAGATTTAAATCCATGCTGGAGTGAAACCCTCCCTCAACTGGGCAGGAGAGTGAAACCCTCCCTCAACTGGGCAGGAGAGTGAAACCCTCCCTCAACTGGGCAGGAGAGTGAAACCCTCCCTCAACTGGGCAGGAGAGTGAAAACCCTCCCTCAACTGGGCAGGAGAGTGATACCCTCCCTCAACTGGGCAGGAGAGTGATACCCTCCCTCAACTGGGCAGGAGAGTGAAACCCTCCCTCAACTGGGCAGGAGAGTGAAACCTCACCGAAGACGTGGATGTCAATTAAGGCAGCCCCCCGCACCTCTCTGATTCAGAGGGGTTGGGTTAAATGCGGAAGACACATTTCAGTTGAATGCATTCAGTTGTACAACTGACTAGGTCTCCCCCGTTCCCTTAACTAGGCAGTAGAGTGAACGTTTTCCTTTCTCCCCACCAGACTCCACTGTCGTGCCATTCTGGGCCCTCTCCACAGAGCGCCAGTCTGGGCCCTCTCCACAGAGCGCCAGTCTGGGCCCTCTCCACAGAGCGCCAGTCTGGGCCCTCTCCACAGAGCGCCAGTCTGGGCCCTCTCCACAGAGCGCCAGTCTGGGCCCTCTCCACAGAGCGCCAGTCTGGGCCCTCTCCACAGAGCGCCAGTCTGGGCCCTCTCCACAGAGCGCCAGTCTGGGCCCTCTCCACAGAGCGCCAGTCTGGGCCCTCTCCACAGAGCGCCAGTCTGGGCCCTCTCCATAGAGCGCCAGTCTGGGCCCTCTCCATAGAGCGCCAGTCTGGGCCCTCTCCATAGCGCGCCAGTCTGGGCCCTCTCCATAGCGCGCCAGTCTGGGCCCTCTCCATAGCGTCTGTCTGGGCCCTCTCCGTAGCGTCTGTCTCATCAGCAGAATAGGGTTTGTGTTCCTGTGGCTCAGTCTGTGTGTGTGTGTGCGGAGGGGGGAGATAAGCCCTCAGCCATGGTTCTCCCTGACTCTGCGAAATCCCTCAGCGCAACCCCCCCCGCCAACACACACACCCCCCTCATCTTTGCTCCTCACTCTCCTACTGAGAGGCTATGATGTAAGGGCCCTACACAGCAGACTAGTACTGCCAGGATGACCTCATGGTCAGCACATGGAGCCAGACTTTAATCCTAAAAACCCATTGGGGTGTACCAGCCACCCTGATGTAGGTGAAAAGCCCTGTATGCTACTGTGGACTCAAGTTAAGTGTAACAGATAAAACAAATGTCTATTGATTTTTATCTAGGCCATGTTCGCTTTCTACATCACAGCTCATATAAATAAAACATGTTACTTTCTTCAATGCTGATTTAAATTCTACACAGGATTTGTCTTGTATAAATAGGGGCAACATTTAGCTGACACAATATTTCATAATGAATAAAACCTCCATACAGCTGACTGAGCCTGGCTGTAAGTTCCATAACAAGGTCATGTTGGGGACCGAGCCTGGCTGTAAGTTCCATAACAAGGTCATGTTGGGGGCTGAGCCTGGCTGTAAGTTCCATATCAAGGTCATGTTGGGGGCTGAGCCTGGCTGTAAGTTCCATAACAAGGTCATGTTGGGGACCGAGCCTGGCTGTAAGTTCCATAACAAGGTCATGTTGGGGGCTGAGCCTGCCTGTAAGTTCCATAACAAGGTCATGTTGGGGGCTGAGCCTGGCTGTAAGTTCCATAACAAGGTCATGTTGGGGGCTGAGCCTGCCTGTAAGTTCCATAACAAGGTCATGTTGGGGGCTGAGCCTGGCTGTAAGTTCCATAACAAGGTCATGTTGGGGGCTGAGCCTGGCTGTAAGTTCCATATCAAGGTCATGTTGGGGGCTGAGCCTGGCTGTAAGTTCCATAACAAGGTCATGTTGGGGGCTGAGCCTGGCTGTAAGTTCCATATCAAGGTCATGTTGGGGGCTGAGCCTGGCTGTAAGTTCCATATCAAGGTCATGTTGGGGGCTGAGCCTGGCTGTAAGTTCCATAACAAGGTCATGTTGGGGGCTGAGCCTGGCTGTAAGTTCCATAACAAGGTCATGTTGGGGGCTGAGCCTGGCTGTAAGTTCCATATCAAGGTCATGTTGGGGGCTGAGCCTGGCTGTAAGTTCCATAACAAGGTCATGTTGGGGGCTGAGCCTGGCTGTAAGTTCCATAACAAGGTCATGTTGGGGGCTGAGCCTGCCTGTAAGTTCCATAACAAGGTCATGTTGGGGGCTGAGCCTGGCTGTAAGTTCCATAACAAGGTCATGTTGGGGGCTGAGCCTGGCTGTAAGTTCCATAACAAGGTCATGTTGGGGGCTGAGCCTGGCTGTAAGTTCCATAACAAGGTCATGTTGGGGGCTGAGCCTGGCTGTAAGTTCCATAATAAGGTCATGTTGCTGCACTTTAACAACTTGGATCCATACACTGTGTCTTCCTGCTCAGAACGTACCAATCAAGCTAATGTTCATTTTTAAATGTGTGATTTTGTTACTTGTGTGTTTCATTATTCAAACCATTCCATATACGTTCACCATCAACTTCATCCAGTCAGTAGTTTGTCAATTTGAATCATTACAAACGCATGATGATCAGGGTCACATACTGGGTGCATCACCCAATCACGAGTGGCGCTAATGCTGTCTGAAAGAAGCCATTTGGAAATGAATATGATCTGTGATCAGGGAGCCTTCCCTGGCTAACACCGCATCCCACGGGGCACTGCAGTGCACAGGGCCTCCAGACTGGAGCTCTGCAGCTCCACCACTCCCCAACTACCTGCTGGCAGTGCTGTGCAGCCGTCTTCATCGACCTGGCCAAGGCCTTCGACTCTGTCAATCACCGCATTCTTATCGGCAGACTCAACAGCCTTGGTTTCTCAAATGACTGCCTCGCCTGGTTCACCAACTACTTCTCAGATACAGTTCAGTGTGTAAAATGGGAGGGCCTGTTTTCTCTAAAGGGGTGCCACTGGGTTCAATTCTCAGGCCGACTCTTTTCTCTGTATACATCAATGATGTCGCTCTTGATTCTCTGATTCACCTCTACGCAGACGACACCATTCTTTATACTTTCGGCCCTTCTTTGGACACTGTGTTAACAAACCTCCAGACGAGCTTCAATGCCATACAACTCTCCTTCTGTGGCCTCCAACTGCTCTTAAATGTGAGTAAAACTAATGCATGCTCTTCAACCGATCGCTGCCCGCACCTGCCCGCCCGTCCAGCATCACTACTCTGGACGGTTCTGACGTGGAATATGTGGACAACTACAAATACCTAGGTATGTGGTTAGACTGTAAACTTTCCTTCCAGACTCACATCAAACATCTCCAATACAAAATTAAATCTAGGATTGGCTTCCTATTTCGCAACAAAGCCTCCACGTATGCTGCTAAACATACCCTCGTAAAACTGACTATCCTACTGATCCTTGACTTCGGCGATGTCATTTACAAAATAGCCTCCAACACTCTACTCAGCAAATTGGATGTAGTCTATCACAGTGCCATCCATTTTGGCACCAAGGCCCCATATACTACCCACCACTGCGAACTGTATGCTCCTATTGGCTGGCCCTCACTTCATATTTGTCGCCAAACCCACTGGCTCCAGGTCATCTATAAGTCTTTGCTAGGTAAAGCCCCGCCTTATCTCAGGTCACTGGTCAACATAGCAACACCCACCCGTAGCACGTGCTCCAGCAGGTATAATTCACTGGTCACCACCCGTAGCACGCGCTCCAGCAGGTATATTTCACTGGTCATCCCCAAAGCCAACTGTATTAATTTAATAGAGTTTCTGAGAAATGCCAGACGCCGCGTGGGGTCTTCTCCTTCCCAGTCATCTGTCCTTCTTTACCAGGCAGCTGCGTTCATGAGCCCAAATGCATGTAACCTAGCAACAGTTGGACTACAGTAATAAAACACAAATATGATTTATGACAAGTGGCAACCTCTGTAAAGCAGGAAATCATTCCATGATCTAATTGTCATGGTGCCCACTAGATAAATCATACCATTCCTTAGTTATCAGAATGCAAAACATGTAACCTCCAACTGGGCCTAACTTAGGCTTTTACTGTCAGCCTAATGCACCAACAGGCTGAGCACTGTAACAGGACTGGACTGTCCCATACCAAAATATATATATATTCATAAAATGCATCCATAAAATATATTTTATGTGAAATATAAACAATATTACAATGTTTTTGTAATACATACATTTGTATGGAAATATATTATTTGTCACATTTTTGGTATGAGGTACCAGGACCACTGCCAAGTGCCAGCATCAGAGGCAGGTGCTACAGTACCAAGAACTCTCCACACTAGAGGTTGAACGATTAATCGGAATGGCCGATTAATTAGGGCCGATTTCAAGTTTTCATAACAATCGGAAATCGGTATTTTTGGACACCGATTTGGCCGATTTAAAAAAATAATTAATAATAATAATTTAAAAAAAACATTTTTTACACCTTTATTTAATCTTTATTTAACTAGGAAAGTCAGTTAAGAACACATTCTTATTTTCAATGATGGCCTAAGAACGGTGGGTTAACTGCCTTGTTCAGGGGAACAGTGGGTTAACTGCCTTGTTCAGGGGAACGGTGGGTTAACTGCCTTGTTCAGGGGAACAGTGGGTTAACTGCCTTGTTCAGGGGAACAGTGGGTTAACTGCCTTGTTCAGGGGAACAGTGGGTTAACTGCCTTGTTCAGGGGAACAGTGGGTTAACTGCCTTGTTCAGGGGAACAGTGGGTTAACTGCCTTGTTCAGGGGAACAGTGGGTTAACTGCCTTGTTCAGGGGAACAGTGGGTTAACTGCCTTGTTCAGGGGAACAGTGGGTTAACTGCCTTGTTCAGGGGAACGGTGGGTTAACTGCCTTGTTCAGGGGAACAGTGGGTTAACTGCCTTGTTCAGGGGAACAGTGGGTTAACTGCCTTGTTCAGGGGAACAGTGGGTTAACTGCCTTGTTCAGGGGAACAGTGGGTTAACTGCCTTGTTCAGGGGAACAGTGGGTTAACTGCCTTGTTCAGGGGAACGGTGGGTTAACTGCCTTGTTCAGGGGAACAGTGGGTTAACTGCCTTGTTCAGGGGAACGGTGGGTTAACTGCCTTGTTCAGGGGAACAGTGGGTTAACTGCCTTGTTCAGGGGAACAGTGGGTTGACTGCCTTGTTCAGGGGAACAGTGGGTTAACTGCCTTGTTCAGGGGAACGGTGGGTTAACTGCCTTGTTCAGGGGAACAGTGGGTTAACTGCCTTGTTCAGGGGAACGGTGGGTTAACTGCCTTGTTCAGGGGAACAGTGGGTTAACTGCCTTGTTCAGGGGAACAGTGGGTTAACTGCCTTGTTCAGGGGAACGGTGGGTTAACTGCCTTGTTCAGGGGAACAGTGGGGTAACTGCCTTGTTCAGGGGAACAGTGGGGTAACTGCCTTGTTCAGGGGAACAGTGGGTTAACTGCCTTGTTCAGGGGAACAGTGGGTTAACTGCCTTGTTCAGGGGAACAGTGGGTTAACTGCCTTGTTCAGGGGAACGGTGGGTTAACTGCCTTGTTCAGGGGAACGGTGGGTTAACTGCCTTGTTCAGGGGAACGGTGGGTTAACTGCCTTGTTCAGGGGAACAGTGGGTTAACTGCCTTGTTCAGGGGAACAGTGGGTTAACTGCCTTGTTCAGGGGAACGGTGGGTTAACTGCCTTGTTCAGGGGAACAGTGGGTTAACTGCCTTGTTCAGGGGAACGGTGGGTTAACTGCCTTGTTCAGGGGAACAGTGGGTTAACTGCCTTGTTCAGGGGAACAGTGGGTTAACTGCCTTGTTCAGGGGAACAGTGGGTTAACTGCCTTGTTCAGGGGAACAGTGGGTTAACTGCCTTGTTCAGGGGAACAGTGGGTTAACTGCCTTGTTCAGGGGAACAGTGGGTTAACTGCCTTGTTCAGGGGAACGGTGGGTTAACTGCCTTGTTCAGGGGAACGGTGGGTTAACTGCCTTGTTCAGGGGCAGAACGGCAGATTTTTTTACCTTGTCAGCTCAGGGGATCCAATCTTGCAACCTTACAGTTAACTAGTCCAACGCTCTAACCACCTGATTACATTGCACTCCACGAGGAGCCTGCCTGTTATGCGAATGCAGTAAGAAGCCACGGTAAGTTGCTAGCTAGCATTAAACTCATGTTATAAAAAACAATCAATCATAATCACTAGTTAACTGCACATGGTTGATGATATTACTAGTTTATCTAGCGTGTCCTGCGTTGCATATAATCGATGTTGTGCATATTCGTGAAAAAGGACTGCCGTTGATCCAATGTGTACCTAACCATAAACATCAATGCTTTTCTTAAAATCAAAACACAGAAGTATATATTTTTAAACCTGCATATTTAACTAAAAGAAACCCAGGTTAGCAGTCAATATTAACCAGGTGAAATTGTGTCACTTCTCT
Organism: Oncorhynchus clarkii lewisi; assembly: GCF_045791955.1. NCBI lineage: Eukaryota > Metazoa > Chordata > Actinopteri > Salmoniformes > Salmonidae > Oncorhynchus > Oncorhynchus clarkii. The sequence continues at coordinate 128,994 of NW_027261040.1, forward strand.
TGCGTTCATTGCACGCAGAGTCAGTGTATATGCAACAGTTTGGGCCGCCTCATTTGCCAGAATTTTACGTAATTATGACATAACATTGAAGGTTGTGCAATGTAACAGCAATATTTAGACTTATGGATGCCACCCGTTAGATAAAATACGGAACGTTCCGTATTTCACTGAAAGAATAAATGTTTTGTTTTCGAGATGATAGTTTCCGGATTCGACCATATTAATGACCTAAGGCTCGTATTTCTCTGTGTTATTATGTTATAACTAAGTCTATGATTTGATAGAGCAGTCTGACTGAGCGGTGGTAGGCACCAGCCGGCTCGTAAGCATTCAATCAAACAGCACTTTCGTGCGAATTGCCAGCAGCTCTTCGCAATGCTTCAAGCATTGCGCTGTTTATGACTTCAAGTCTATCAACTCCCGAAATTAGGCTGGTGTAACCGATGTGAAATGGCTAGCTAGTTAGCGGGGTGCACGCTAATAACGTTTCAAACATCACTCGCTCTGAGACTTGGAGTGGTTGTTCCCCTTGCTCTGCATGGATAACGTTGCTTCGAGGGTGGCTGTTGTCGATGTGTTCCTGGTTCGAGCCCAGGTAGGGGCGAGGAGAGGGACAGAAGCTATACTGTTACACTGGCAATACTAAAGTGCCTATAAGAACATCCAATTGTCAAAGGTTAATGAAATACAAATGGTAGAGAGAAATAGTCCTACAATTCCTATAATAACTACCTAACAACCTAAAACGTCTTACCTGGGAATATTGAAGTCTCCTGTTAAAAGGAACCACCAGCTTTCATATGTTCTCATGTTCTGAGCAAGGAACTGAAACGTTAGCTTTCTTACATGGCACATATTGCACTTTTACTTTCTCCTCCAACACTTTGTTTTTGCATTATTTAAACCAAATTGTGACCTACCTGACTCCTACTGGTTCCCCTTGCTATCATGTGATCTACCTGCCTCCTACTGGTCCCCATTACTATCATGTGGTCATTTCCTAAGAAACAATCTATGGTAGTGGTCACCAACCGGTCGATCATAATCTCCAAGGCATTCACCAAACACTCTTGTAAAAAGAATTGTTCAATAATAATATATATATATATATATATATATTAAGAACTCTTTTTATTTTTTTAAATATTTTTTTTATATATATTGACTTTCAATGTTCAATATATATATTTTTTTATACCTAAGATAAACCTTTGCATTCCATTTTTTGTATTGGTTTCACACTGTTGACGGTAGGTGCACTTGATTCATTCTTCCCAGTCCTAGCAGAATGCAAAGTGTTCCCATTTTGAACCACTTCATGTGTCTGAAGGCAGGTAGCCTAGTGGTTAGAGCGTTGGGCCAGTAAGGTTGCTGGATCGAATCCCTGAACTGACAAGGTACAAATCTGTTGTTCTGCCCCTGAACAAGGCAGTTAACCCACTGTTCCTAGGCCGTCATTGTAAATAAGAATGTGTTCTTAACTGACTTGCCTAGTTAAATAAAGGTTACATTTAAAAAATATATATACATTTTTAAAACTCTGCCTAACAGGCAGACATAGAGAGCAAATCAAGTGCACCTATAGGCCTACCGCTGGCCAATCAGATAGCTCAGATCACCATGTCTGCACAGTTTCCTGGAGCCATAGCCTGTAAAAAGAAGCCTGGAACCTACAGGAAAGATGATACCGTAAGAGAATCAACGAATACAGACTCAACGAATACTGCTGTTTTTATGAGTAAGTTCATGTTTAAGTTGTTATTCTGCACTGTGCCAACACCTTGTTCAACACTTTATTATCAGCCAGAAAATGCACTCTCTCTGTCCATAAGAGTAACAACATGAATTGGTGCAGGAAGCAGAAATAATGCAGTGTGGCTTGAGTTTCACCATCAGCTGGAAGATGTTGTCCCCTTTTCTCAGCAGAGGTAGGGAGAGTGGGGGGGAAGGGAGAGAGAGTGGAGGGGAAGGGAGAGAGAGTGGAGGGATAGGGAGAGAGAGTGGAGGGGAAGGGAGAGAGAGTGGATGGATAGGGAGAGAGAGTGGATGGATAGGGAGAGAGAGTGGATGGATAGGGAGAGAGAGTGGATGGATAGGGAGAGAGAGTGGAGGGGAAGGGAGAGAGAGTGGAGGGGAAGGGAGAGAGAGTGGAGGGGAAGGGAGAGAGAGTGGAGGGGAAGGGAGAGAGAGTGGGGGGGAAGGGAGAGAGAGTGGGGGGGAAGGGAGAGAGAGTGGGGGGGATGGGAGAGAGAGTGGGGGGGAAGGGAGAGAGAGTGGGGGGGAAGGGAGAGAGAGTGGGGGGGAAGGGAGAGAGAGTGGAGGGGAAGGGAGAGAGAGTGGAGGGGAAGGGAGAGAGAGTGGAGGGGAAGGGAGAGAGAGTGGAGGGGAAGGGAGAGAGAGTGGAGGGGAAGGGAGAGAGAGTGGAGGGGAAGGGAGAGAGAGTGGAGGGGAAGGGAGAGAGAGTGGAGGGATGGGAGGGAGAGTGGAGGGGAAGGGAGAGAGAGTGGAGGGATGGGAGGGAGAGCAGTTCTCAGAAGAACAGGACAATTCAATATGCAGTGATAATGTATTGGGCCTATAGCCAACTGCATGAACCTCATTGCCACAGAATGTTTTTAAATTAGTTAATGTTGCATATGCTTACGTTTTAATTAAAATACAAATCTGAGCGGTAGATCATTTACATTTGTTGAGAATAGGCTACTTGGCCTTCCGTTCAAACCAAACAGTCAGAAAGATTTGTAAAAAAAAAAATAATTCTGTGATCAAATGGGGTCAAGTCTCAGATAAACAGTTCCATCGTAATTCTCCAATGTTTTCCTCATGTTATCGGCTCTGTGATCTGACTCAGAAGAAATCTCTTTATTCTCTTCACTGTTTAAAACACCAATAACGATACATAATAAAACATGACTCAGCCTTTGAACCGCAAAGTTCACACAAAGCTCAGTGCTTTTGTTTAACTTTTCACAAACAGGTTTCTTTCCCTTCCATAGCCCCATTTATTGTAGTTGGCATTCCTCTGCTGAGACTTTTCTCTATTAGCCTCCCGGCCCTTCCTCTGGCAGAGGACAGAGGGGGGCCTTCCTCAGGCAGAGGACAGAGGGGGCCCTTCCTCAGGCAGAGGACAGAGGGGGCCCTTCCTCAGGCAGAGGACAGAGGGGGCCCTTCCTCAGGCAGAGGACAGAGGGGGCCCTTCCTCAGGCAGAGGACAGAGGGGGCCCTTCCTCAGGCAGAGGACAGAGGGGGCCCTTCCTCAGGCAGAGGACAGAGGGGGCCCTTCCTCAGGCAGAGGACAGAGGGGGCCCTTCCTCAGGCAGAGGACAGAGGGGGCCCTTCCTCAGGCAGAGGACAGAGGGGGCCCTTCCTCAGGCAGAGGACAGAGGGGGCCCTTCCTCAGGCAGAGGACAGAGGGGGCCCTTCCTCAGGCAGAGGACAGAGGGGGCCCTTCTTCAGGCAGAGGACAGAGGGGGCCCTTCCTCAGGCAGAGGACAGAGGGGGCCCTTCCTCAGGCAGGGGGCAGAGGGGGCCCTTCCTCAGGCAGAGGGGGCCCTTCCTCAGGCAGAGGGGGCCCTTCCTCAGGCAGAGGGGGCCCTTCCTCAGGCAGAGGGGGCCCTTCCTCAGGCAGAGGGGGCCCTTCCTCAGGCAGAGGACAGAGGGGGCCCTTCCTCAGGCAGAGGACAGAGGGGGCCCTTCCTCAGGCAGAGGACAGAGGGGGCCCTTCCTCAGGCAGAGGACAGAGGGGGCCCTTCCTCAGGCAGAGGACAGAGGGGGCCCTTCCTCAGGCAGAGGACAGAGGGGGCCCTTCCTCAGGCAGAGGACAGAGGGGGCCCTTCCTCAGGCAGAGGACAGAGGGGGCCCTTCCTCAGGCAGAGGACAGAGGGGGCCCTTCCTCAGGCAGAGGACAGAGGGGGCCCTTCCTCAGGCAGAGGACAGAGGGGGCCCTTCCTCAGGCAGAGGACAGAGAGGCCCTTCCTCAGGCAGAGGACAGAGAGGCCCTTCCTCAGGCAGAGGACAGAGAGGCCCTTCCTCAGGCAGAGGACAAAGTATCGCTCACTCTTTTTGGGCAACAAAGTATTGATTCACTCCTAAAAGCATTTCTAAAACATGAGAACATCTGCTGCGAGGCACCCTGCAGTCTTGAGTAGGACTGGTTCCACACTGGCACAGTGAAAGAGAAGGTTTCTGGATTAATACAGTCGTTTCCTTGTCGTTTCATGAAGACAAAAAGGGGAGGAGCCAGGGCAATTCAAAACGGAGGGCGCCGTGCCATGGTGGCCTCTGATGTGAACAGAGGCTCTCCTCTCTCTTTGGATGAGCCTCTGAGTGGGAGTGTATTCAGCCTCTCTCGCGTTCTCTCTCTCACACACAGCCATAAGTGGGGGGTGTATTAAAGTCTCTCCTTTTCACACGCACACACATAATAACCCCTTAGTGACAGTGCTTTCAGGCCCTGAGCAGCCAGACAGAGAAGTCTTCCACAGCACTCCAGGCCTCTTTTCATTGATTCCAGAGGGAGTGGAGACAGAGAATATGGGCAGAGGAGGAGAATGAGAGGGGAAGTGGAGTGAGCCAGGCACTGCTGTGCTTGTGAGGTTACACCATGTGGGCCAATCAAAACGGTGGACAGGTCATTGGGGACCAGATAAACCTCTTCAGAGTAATTCTACAGAATGATGTCTGCTGTTATAGTGAGTCAATGCTGGCCCACTAGACAAAACATTCCACTGCACATATAAACATGTTCAGGAGAGCAGCAGGTTTCCTTTAGCGGCTCATCACCTCAATAGCGAAGTTGACCAACCGCTTGTAAAATCTAATTGCCTCAACCTGCAAATCTATTTGATCATACCTTTAGGGTAAGAGTTTCTGTCTGAGGACGGACTATTTTGGTTCATGAAGAGGTGAGGTACACAGCATTAAGTCCATATGTTACAGGGTATCTTCTCACTTGTATTGCTGTACTCATGACTCTCCCTGTTGTTCCCAAACCACCTTTAAATCAGAGGTTTCTCCTTCCAAACAAAGCACTACCGAGACCTGCTCCTCTCTCACCAGCCCAAACCCACCATCCTACCCCTCCACCACCCCAAACCCACCGTCCTACCCATCCACCACCCCAAACCCACCATCCTACCCCTCCACCAGCCCAAACCCACCGTCCTACCCATCCACCACCCCAAACCCACCATCCTACCCCTGCACCACCTCAACCCTCCACCACCCTCAAACTCACCATCCGGCCCCTACCACCACCATCCTACCTCTCCACCACCCCAAACCCACCACCCTATCCTTTGTTCAAAAATGGCCTTTATACAGATTACAACTTGTAATTTAGGACTAATTAAAAAATAAATGTTGTTTAAAGTATTGCGCTTTCTTAAACAAGCCACACAAAGCTGGTTACAATTTCAGTCTTATCCTCCTGAAAAGACAACAAATATTACAACAAATAGTAAGTCAAATATACTGATTAATAAATAACATTCTTCAAATATACTGATTGATAAATAACATTCTTCAAATATACTGATTAATAAATAACATTCTTCAAATATACTGATTAATAAATAACATTCTTCAAATATACTGATTGATAAATAACATTATTCAAGGGAAAAAATTGTATTATGTGGTATTATATTTATTAAAGACATTATGAATAGAAACGGTGGAGTTGTGTCACATATGCAGCTATCATAAATATATGGGAGTATCTGCTCAATCCAAACTGATAATCAACTGATTGCAGCACTACCACAACACTGCAGGAGGCAAGTGGAAAAGAGAGAAGGTAGGGAACTTGTTCGTCTGCCATATAGTAAAGATACTAATTGGCTGAAAGGAACTGGCATAAATAGAAAAATATACCAGTTTCATCTAAGGACAAAAATGTGGCAGCTGTGCCATACATGCTGCAAAAATAAATGGGAAGAGATTTGATGTACTGATTCCATGGCATATGGTTTATGAACTGATACAAAAAACAACACTTGATTCAAAACTTTTGAGTTTTTCCAATGTACATTATTATACAAAGTTCTTGCCACCAACACACACACACACACACACACACGGGGCATACAACAATTTCAGCTCTGTAAATTTTGCTGTGAAGAGACAGAATAACTAATCATTTATTCTGGAATTGCCCATATGTATCTTGTTTCTGGTCACAGATTCAGGAATGGTTAAAAAACATCATAATAATCACAACATTCACTTAAAATGAACCTTACAAATAGCAGTGTTGGGCGATCTGGAAGTCAACAAATAATATAACAATACTGGTAGGAAAGGTTTTCATCTTTAGCTCACGATCTGTGGATACAATTAGAAAGGTTCAACATGTATGTAAAACATCACAGTACAATTGAAAAATATATGGCACATGGAAACCAAACGCGGATGGTCTATGGTGATAGGTGGGATGGGCTGAGAGTGGCTGAGGGATGAGATCAAAGAGTTCATGTTTGGTAATGTTTTAATGTTTGGTAATGTTTTAATGTTTGGTAATGTACTAATGTTTGGTAATGTATTAATGTTTGGTAATGTTTTAATGTTTGGTAATGTTTTCAATGTTTGGTAATGTGGGGCGGCAGGGTAGCCTAGTGGTTAGAGCGTTGGACTAGTAAACGGAAGGTTGTAAGATCAAACCCCCGAGCTGACAAGGTACAAATCTGTCATTCTGCCCCTGAACAGGCAGTTCCTAGGCCGTCATTGAAAATAAGAATTAGTTCTTAACTGACTTGCCTAGATAAATAAAGGTAAAAAAATAAAATTAATGTTTGGCAATGTTTTAGTGTTTGGTAATGTTTGGTAATGTTTTAGTGTTTGGTAATGTTTTAATGTTTTAATGTTTGGTAATGTTTTAATGTTTGGTAATGTTTGGTACTGTTTTAATGTTTGGTAATGTTTGGTACTGTTTTAATGTTTGGTACTGTTTTAATGTTTGGTACTGTTTTAATGTTTGGTAATGTTTTAATGTTTGGTAATGTTTGGTACTGTTTTAATGTTTGGTAATGTTTTAATGTTTGGTAATGTTTTAATGTTTGGTAATGTTTGGTAATGTTTTGTAATGTTTTAATGTTTGGTAATGTTTTAATGTTTGGTACTGTTTTAATGTTTGGCAATGTTTTATTGTTTGGTAATGTTTTAATGTTTGGTAATGTTTGGTAATGTTTTAATGTTTGGTAATGTTTGGTACTGTTTTAATGTTTGGTACTGTTTTAATGTTTGGTACTGTTTTAATGTTTGGTAATGTTTTAATGTTTGGTAATGTTTGGTAATGTTTTAATGTTTGGTACTGTTTTAATGTTTGATAATGTTTTAATGTTATGCGATTGCTTTATAACTGTTTCGGGTAATACAAGTTATTGTGCTGTTAGGGGAATAACCTGTTGGGGGAATAACCTGTTGGGGGAATAACCTGTTGGGGGAATAACCTGTTGGGGGAATAACCTGTTGGGGGAATAACCTGTTGGGGGAATAACCTTATGTAAATGTAACAATCTGCTGCTGTATTTGTTTGTGTTATCTGTGATGGTTTTGTTTGTCTTGTGTAGTTTCTTAATCATTGTACCTAAACTGTATGTGTAAACATGTATATGTAAGGCCCAGCTGTAAAAGAGACCCTTGATCTGTTTTCCATGTTGAAATAAAGGTAGAATAATGTAAAAGTACCGTGTAAGTAAAATGTGTATGTCTGTGAAATATATGCATATGTATCAGAAAAGCTGTAAAATAAATCTAATTAAAATGAGTGTGTCTCCTCCGAAGAGGGTTAATCATTTTAAAAGATACAGCCTGTCAAAACACCATGTTTCAGTCCAGGGGGATACATAGTCAGTTGTGCAACTGAATGCATTCAACTGAAATGTGTCTTCCGCAATGAACCCCTCCCCTCTGAATCAGAGAGGTGCGGGGGGCTGCCTTTCCCACACAGTGGAGAGAGTCGTTCAAGGGCTTGAAATGAGTCTGATTGCTCTCTTGCTCATCTCTTTAATATGCCATGGCTAATTTCATAACTAAGTGCCCTGCCACTGCATGCATTTGTAAGATGTAGTATTCAAATGCTAGAGCCCACTGATTAGAAATGAATTCATTATTACTAATAAAGAATCTTCACTGATTCAAATCAGGACCTACTCCAATGGAGAGGCACTTGGAGTGGCTAATAAGTATCCAATCAGCATCTTCTGAGAGACTATGGGCGGGTTTAACTCAAATGTGCTGCTTTGGTTTATGTCAAAACATTAGGTCTCCTGATTGTTGGATGGTGATCCAATTGCCGACAAATTAATTTAGCATAACAATCCTCATTACAGGCACAAAAGGTTCATTGATGGTTTTGGTTCATACATACAGATTCACACACATACAGTGTACTAGTCTAAGCTAGTCCATTGCCAACTACCGTTGAAATTCATAGAATAACTTAGTGCTATGTTCACAGCAACAAGATTAGACCTGTTCCAGATTGATTCCCTTTTCACAGACCAGAAACATGTCATAGCAGGGTTTTCAGGGAGAAGGTGGGCCGACTGTTCATCAACTGTATAGTAACCTTCGAAAGTGTGTCAATCCTGATGGAGCATCATACAGCACAAATCCTCCAATGAAAACCCACAAACCGCAATGCTTTCAATTAGGGCTGTCGCCGAAAAATAAATCTTGGCTGATGATCTTGGCATATATCTTATATATATATATCTATATCTTGGCATATATCTATATCTTGGCATATATAGACACACTCTGTGTTTTAATAAACCAACTATATGTACTGAGCTTGTCTGATGCTTTAAGCATGCTGTTTGATTAAATAATTAAGACAAATGACTCAAGAGGGAGCCGGAGATCAAGATTTAAAAAATATATTTTTATTTTATTTTTATTTAACCTTTATGTAACTAGTCAAATGTAACCTTCAGATAGCCTAACCAGAAGGATAAAAACTGTTCCAGACCATCCTGTAAGAAGTAATCTGGTATTTTGTGACGCTCCCACTGGATCAGAGCATTACATTTTTCACTTTGATGCTGAGTGGTTATAGCAGTGTTTCCCACATTCGGTCCTCGGGAACCCAAGGGGTGAACGTTTAGTTTTTTGCCCTAACAGTACACAGCTGACTCAAATTATCAAAGCTTGATGATTAGTTGAATCAGCCAAATAGTGCTAGGGTAAAAACCAAAACATGCACCCCTTGTGTTCCTGAGGACCAAGTTTGGGAAACCCTGGATTATGGAAAGGGAGAGAGCTGGAAATATTTTTCAAATACGTTGAGGAACTATTGTCATTGTCATTGTATGTAAAATCAGATTTTGTTTGCTTGCTGTTTGAAGTGAGGAAAACATTACTTTGAGAAGCTCCACAGATCATTAGTGGTGGTGCGTTAACCCTACTACTGGTCATTTACTGGTGGTACTACTGGTCATTTACTGGTACTACTACTGGTCATTTACTGGTACTACTACTGGTCATTTACTGTTACTACTACTACTGGTCATTTACTGGTACTACTACTACTGGTCATTTACTGTTACTACTACTGGTCATTTACCTGTACTTCTACTGGTCATTTACCGGTACTACTACTGGTCATTTACTGGTACTACTACTGGTCATTTACTGGTGGTACTACTACTGGTCATTTACTGGTGGTACTACTACTGGTCATTTACTGGTCCTACTACTGGTCATTTACTGGTGGTACTACTACTGGTCATTTACTGGTGGTACTACTACTGGTCATTTACTGGTGGTACTACTACTGGTCATTTACTGGTGGTACTACTACTGGTCATTTACTGGTGGTACTACTACTGGTCATTTACTGGTGGTACTACTACTGTTCATTTACTGGTGGTACTACTACTGTTCATTTACTGGTGGTACTACTACTGGTCATTTACTGGTGGTACTACTACTGGTCATTTACTGGTACTACTACTGGTCATTTACTGGTACTACTACTGGTCATTTACTGGTGGTACTACTACTGGTCATTTACTGGTGGTACTACTGGTCATTTACTGGTACTACTACTGGTCATTTACTGGTACTACTACTGGTCATTTACTGGTACTACTACTGGTCATTTACTGGTACTACTACTGGTCATTTACTGGTACTACTACTGGTCATTTACTGGTACTACTACTGGTCATTTACTGGTGGTACTACTGGTCATTTACTGGTGGTACTACTGGTCATTTACTGGTGGTACTACTGGTCATTTACTGGTACTACTACTGGTACTACTACTGGTCATTTACTGGTACTACTACTGGTCATTTACTGGTACTACTACTGGTCATTTACTGGTACTACTACTGGTCATTTACTGGTACTACTACTGGTACTACTACTGGTCATTTACTGGTACTACTACTAGTCATTTACTGGTACTACTACTGGTCATTTACTGGTACTACTACTGGTCATTTACTGGTACTACTACTGGTACTACTACTGGTCATTTACCGGTACTACTACTGGTCATTTACCGGTACTACTACTGGTCATTTACTGGTACTACTACTGGTACTACTACTGGTCATTTACCGGTACTACTACTGGTCATTTACTGGTACTACTACTGGTCATTTACTGGTACTACTACTGGTCATTTACCGGTACTACTACTGGTCATTTACCGGTACTACTACTGGTCATTTACTGGTACTACTACTGGTCATTTACCGGTACTACTACTGGTCATTTACTGGTACTACTACTGGTCATTTACTGGTACTACTACTGGTCATTTACCGGTACTACTACTGGTCATTTACCGGTACTACTACTGGTCATTTACTGGTACTACTACTGGTACTACTACTGGTCATTTACTGGTACTACTACTGGTACTACTACTGGTCATTTACCGGTACTACTACTGGTACTACTACTGGTCATTTACCGGTACTACTACTGGTCATTTACTGGTACTACTACTGGTCATTTACTGGTACTACTACTGGTCATTTACTGGTACTACTACTGGTCATTTATGTAATGGGGAATTGATAGACACTAACAATCAAAGGGCAAACAATTCAAACAACAACATTATGAAACATTGAAGGAGCACAAAAATGGAGGGAGAGCGCGCGTTCTGGAGAGACGTGTCTTGTGACAATACACTACTTTCCTTCTGCTTAAGCCTCAGCTATTTGGACATTAATGCTTGATCGATCTTTGCCCGAGAACACCTTAGAAATAACTTTGCTACTTCCTCTAAGAGACACTGATGGCTGGCTAAAGAGGAGAATGTACAGTAATCGATTTTTAAAAAAAAAGGTGCAATATGCAGAAAAATTGCAACGCCATTTCCTGGTTAAAATTCTAATATTTTGCTTAACTTCAGTTTATGTGACAAAACAAGCAAGTGTAGAGAATCATTGTACCATCTAAACTGCTGTGAAATATATTTCCCAGAACCAAAAATATAGTATTTTCAGCTGTTTGAAGCTGGTGAACAAAACCCAAAGCAAAAGACACAAACTAAAAACTAAACTTAAGAGCGGGAAGCATAGAAATAGCACACATGGAACAGATCTACCGCTTCTTAGACTTGCTTTCAATGAGAATGACAGATTCTATAACTAACATTTCTATGTGAATTTGATCAGGTCACCCAAAAAAGGTACACATTGCAGCTTTCAAAAAGGGTAAATGTTAACTTTAAATTTCCAGGCATTGATAAACCACTATGAATCAATAGTATTGTCAGAGCACTACTGGCATCCAGCGACAGCGTTGTCTGACTGACTGACTGACCACACTGTTCTAACCTCCCACACTGCAGCGGAGACCAGAGGTCAGAGAGCTTTTCATGCTGCTATGCACATTCTCTCTTTCCCCTGTAATCCTGGGGCTTTTACTCATGCTAGGATAAACTTCAATCCACATTGTTTCCTTCTCGCCCAGCAGCAGCACTCTGGGACCTACATACACACACACACACACACAGGGCTTTCAGAAAAACATCCCATTTCCCATTGGGGTGAGGCCAGCCCAGCTCCATGCTTCCACAGGAACCCATCAATCGATACGGCAGGAATGGGTTCTGTTCTGGGAAAGGATGTCTAGACTCTCTTCCACACTTCAAAATAACCCTCTCTCTATAGTTTGTGCTTTTTATGGTCTGTTTCTCTGTTGAGATGACAGTCTGTCTACTAGGGTTGTCATTGTGCTGGTTGTCAGAGTCATTCAGAGGACAGGCTTCTGATGAATCACAAATAAATGTTGATATGTTATGGATGTGACAGTGACTCATTCACTGTGTGTGGAACATCTGTCCTAGATAGGCATTTAGTTCATAAACACTTGATCCACATGAGTTCATTTTAATGCAAGGGTGTATTCCTGAGAAAGAGGTGACCTTCAGACGAGTCATCTATCCTCATCTATCCTATCTGGGATCTGTTCAGCTGATCTGTACATGCAACGTACATGTAGCTCCTGGAAAGCTGTGAACATGAATAACCTCAACATTCCACTATAGCCGCCATGTCAACTTCTGCTGCCCCTCATATGGATCTGGAATTAATATGAAACAGTCCATTTATAATAGGCATTGATGGTAAATCAAACGAGATGGGTAAACATTACCTCAGACTATCAACATGACTCCACAAAACCAACCCACTAGTCCTCCTCTCCTCAACAGCTCAAAACAAAGTAATAGAAAGAAAATGTTTTGTAAAGAAAAGTTTGCTCATGTGAGTGAGTGAGTGAGTGAGTGAGTGAGTGAGTGAGTGAGTGAGTGAGTGAGTGAGATCGAGAGTGTGTGTGTGTGTGTGTGTGTGAGTGAGTGAGACAGAGAGAGAGAGAGAGAGAGAGAGAGAGTGTGAGAGAGTGTGAGAGAGAGGGTGAGTGAGTGGTATGAGGATATTTTCTACCTGCATGCTGCAATGTTTTTACCTAGTCTAGTTTCATATAGTTGGCAATAGTAGTTACTTTTGAGGTTAGTATCATTTTAATTTAGATTTGGATAGAATTTTGATTAACCACATGACAATTATTTTGCGATACGAAGACATCATTATAAATTAAATGAAACTGTTCCACGAAAACCATAACTGGCACGCAGATCGGTAAATGGTAAGTTAAATTGGCGTTCCACATGAAAAAGCTGACCGACTCCTCGTGTAGCTTATTACAGGCAACCTCAGGAGAGTAACGGCAGAAATCTCTGGCTCCCTCGAGTCATTTGTGTCTTATTTCATCAAACAGTGTGCTTAAAACATCAGACAAGTGCAATAGTTGATTTTATTATAACACATAGGGTCTGTATACACATATCTATTTGAAAATAATACACGTTTAAACATTTCGATCAGACGACTTTTGGTCGACCACGATATTTCTTTATGTCGGGGACAGCCTTAAGACAGCTACATTTCCTAATGTTTTGCTTGAAGTTAATCTTGCATTTTACGGGAGAAAAGTAGGCTGGCTACACTGAAAAGAGTACTAGAGAAAAGTAGCTACACATCAGTCAGAGCGCTGTCTGTTGATAGAATGCCTGTTTCTGAGTTCTCATCCTAGTGGAGAAGTGCAACAGAAGGCGATAACATGCTAGTTATCTAAGTAAATTGCTGACTTAAGGTGACAGGGCATCATATTGTGTTAGCTTTCTGCTGTGTTTGAGAAGTCAAAGTCCTTTGGATGAGATATCTTGATTTTCTTGTGTTTCTTCTCCTCTCTGTTCTTGGCCCGTCTGCTCCTCCCCCATCTTCTCTGAGCAGAGCAGGCAGGCCTGTTGTCCTTGCGTGTACTCATGCTGTTCTAGAGCCAATACTGTTCTTCCTTCTGTTACACTGTTACCCCCCCTATACCCCTGCCAATTTACCGCAGCAGGGGGAAGATTTTGTGGGCAATTTGACATTGAAGGTTACTTGTGGGGTCAGTGCCAAAGATCGCTTTAGACCTGCTCCTAATGATTAAACGCCAGCATGTCTAAGGTGTGGTATTGAACGCACCCTCCTTCATTTAGTCATTTGTCAACACAAACACTGGCCTGTCTATCACCTCACTCAACCGAAAAAACAGAACACCAACAGCTGTCTGGAAAACTTTCAGAACCTCAGACCTGTCACCGTTATTCTCTGTGATTTGTGAAGAGCTGTGAACAAACTAATATGCCAGGGCTAAACATCTGCATGAGTTGATGAGACTTGACAGACCCAAACGCAGTGGAAAAGAATCAGGCACCAAAGCATTCACAAAGCCCAAATCAATATGAGTGAATCGAAACGAGCAAACAACTTGTTCTCATTCAAGAGGAACAATGTTGCTAAAAGGCCTCGGAGGGATGGACTGTCAAAACTATCTAAAAATAAAAAGTGTCAAACTTTATCAGAGGCTAAAATGTTCGGTAAAAAAAAGTCATTTCAAATGCTTTCTGAGCCTGAAGAGAAAGTGTGACCTACCTCAGCTTACTACCTCAAACTCAAAACAGCAAGGTGTGGAATGTGGAAATGGATGGCTCCCGAGTGGCACAGCGGTCTAAGGCACTGCATCTCAGTGCTAGAGGTGTCACTACAGACACCCTGGTTTCGATTCCAGGCTGTATCACAACCGGCCGTGATTGTGAGGCCCATAGAGCGGCACACAATTGGCCTAGCATCGTTCGGGTTTGGCCGGTGTATGCCGTCATTGCAAATAATAATTTGTTCTTAACTGACTTGCCTAGTTAAATAAAGGTTTAAAAAAAGATATTATAATAATCTAAACATACACCCAGACAGTATTCTCAATGGCAGAACTAGAGCCTGTTTACAGTTCAGTGTCAGAAGTGTTGAAAATCAAATCCCAAAAATGGTCACATCCTCTGAAAACAAAAGGTGTACCATGAAATGCTTACTGACAAGCACTTAAACAACGCAGTTCAAGAAATAGCGGCTACATACACGGGGTACCGGTACCGAGATAATGTGAAGGGGTGCAGGTTAGTTGGGGTCATTTGTAAAGTGACTATGCATAGATAATAAACAGCTAGTAGCAGCAATGTAGAAAAGGGGAGGGAGGGGGGATTGTTGACAGTAAGTAGCTTTCTGTAGTTTGAGTTTGATAAGGGTGGAATCAGTCTGGCAGCCTCAACAGAAAGTATAGCTCAGCACTCAGGAACAATCTCTCTAAATACAAGATCATTTCTGTCAAACGGAGCGTAAAAAAGAAGAGCTTACTATTGGCTACCTTTGTCCTACAGACCTGAAACTAATCCCCAGGATCTTACTCGGAAGACAGAAAAAACAAAGGAATGTGTAGAAAAAAATACATTGCAAAACTTAGTGGACGATTTCCACAAGTGGCCGTGGTCTGGATTAGATTCAGCTATTGTTCCCGTCCCAAAGGGCCTCATGCTGACTCACTCTCACACAGCTGTTGAACCACTTGAAACAGCACGATCATCCTCATGGGTTTTGGAGTAAGCAGCCATTACAAACACAACTGTATATAAGTGTGTAGGCTCTGCTGGACTGTAGGGTGTGCTTCATTTTGTGTTCTGTAGTCAGTTACTGTAGTTCTCATAATAACAGTGCAATATGATGAGGGTGTGGGAAGAGTTCCCTGTTACACCCATGGAGAAGCTGGCTCACAAGACTAATGCTGTCAGTTCAGTAGGGACATGCTAGTCTGTTTTTTAGGTTACAGGCAGTATCACCTCATGTTTCACACGGACAAATCAACGTTTTTTAGGTTACAGGCAGTATCACCTCATGTTTTACACAGACAAATCAACGTTTTTTAGGTTACAGGCAGTATCACCTCATGTTTCACACGGACAAATCAAAGTTTTTTTTTGTCACGTGCGCCGAATACAACCTTACAGTGAGATAAATGCTTACTTACAATCATAGAGTTCAAAACCAATTTTCTTTTGGTATGAAAGATCACAACGAATATTCTTTTGGTATCTTTTCTGTATGACATCATAAATATCAATCGATTCCAAATCGACCTCCCGCCCCCATGAACGTGTGAAGGTCTAAAAGGGTTGATTAAGGGTAACCATGATATCAAATGAATCAATCAGGAAGCTCAGGTCAACATGAGGGGTCTAGAAGTAGGGCCCGGGCCTTGGAGTTGGACAGATAACGGTGATCTGCAATGTGAAAAATACTTCTCTCTTCACAGACAATTTCTTGGGGCACATTTTGCACTGGTTCATCCTGCAACGTGCTACTACCCCCCCCCCCCCCCCCCCCCCCTCAATTCTAGGTCCCTTCAGCCCCTCCAAACACAACGGTATGCAACAAGGCCAATATGAATTGATCAGTCAAATGCCAATCGTGTTTTCTAGAAGCGATGGGTGGCCGTCTGCGCTATTTGAAGATTCTTTATATCCAATAGTGTCTGTCACAGGTCTGGAGGTTTCAAAATAAGAATACCAGGAATCCTGTTTTCTAGACATGACCACCTTGCAGCCTTTTAAATCAGTGTGCACCTCCATCGCCCACAGGGGAAATTAATGCTTTTCTCAAGTTATGTTCATTATTTTGTTTTTTTTACTAAACATTGGCCTGCAGCTCATCACCATGACCTGTGCGTTTCTCGCCTCTGCAAACGTGTGAGACAGGTCCACTGTGATTTAAATTGAATGGAATTCCTGAATTCCTTTTCTAGGGACTGAGCCACAAACTTGGACAATAAAGAGCGCTTGGCTTTGTGCCTTTCTCATGTTAATTAGCCTACTGTGGGGAGAAGGGGCTGTCGCTGCCAAACATCCACACAACTCCTGCTGAACTGAGTACAATCATAATACCACTACCCTGCAGGCTGTATGGGATATAGCAGGAATAGCCTAAGGGATACTCACTCATGCCCTTAACGTAACATACAGGTCACTTCCAGAAATAAATAGTGGGCCTACTGGCCTAACCTGTACAACAACTAAATATTCTTGGTATAGAGTCAACATTAGGCTACTATATAGCATACACGGTATATATATACATACATTTCAGAGTGTATTTTAGAGTGCATCCATATGACATAACATCCGTGTGGAATTGCGTAGCCCTTGAACATGTAAAGGCACGACAGTCCCCTGACAGATATTGTAATGTTGCCTATGAAAGGTTCTCGCAGTCTGTACAGTCAGAGGTGACATCTGCATCTTGCAGTTGTCTCAAATTGCCTGTCTTTTATAGGCGCCTACAAGCCAGCGACAAAATACGACGCAATAAAACAATAAATGCTGTTAGAGAGGACATTGATCGATATTGCTGAGGCTCAATGGCCCTGAAGTGCCGACTGATAGAGACTCTAAACAATGCTAACTTTGTTGCACAGATTTACACACGACACGATGCCCTCCATAGGGAGAACATTTGGCGCTATTGGACGCTCGTGTCGTGGGTGTATGTTCCAACATCCTTTCTCAAAACCCCACTCCCCTGCCCACGAACACAGTTGGATAAACGAGCATGTTTCAATGTGAAACTTTTGTTGTCAATAAGACAATGATTAACAACACGATCATGACAAACGGGCTTGATGTAGCCAAACCCCGATTAGCTTGGGTTGGTAGGCTTTTGTTTGGGAAGCTCGAAACTTTGTAACAGGAAAACTTGGTTGATATAATTTGAGTCCGATATATCAGGCTACACTGTACTTAATAACTAAAAATGAATGTGCAATTCACAAAAAGTTGATTCAACTTACTGTGAGCGTAACTTCATGCTTTTTCAGTCGGTACTTGAGACTCTTCATTGCTGCTGTTTACCTGGTGATGTTGAAGTTGTAAATCTTATTATTCAACATTTATCATTTAAGATGTTGACAAACGTTTCATTTCTAAACGAAACAACTTTTTCTCCGCTGAGTACCGTACGACTTTCACCTGACGCAAACCAACTAGAGCTGCTAAATTAACAACCAAATAAACCAATGAGAATACAATGTGTCCCGTACCCTTTGGGTTGTAACCAATAAGTCGTAACTGAAGGAGGGACTTCCTTGTTAGCTTGGGCAGCCGTACTTTTGGAGTTGATGGGAAAACCCACAGGACAACCTAAGTTTCTGTGGTGATGTGACGTCAGGTTTACCTGGCTGAAAGAGGGAAATGGCGGGACAGACAGCACAGGCTTTTCCGAACCTGGCTTGCCTACAGCAATCCATAAATAGATGATTAGATTTATGATCCACACTAGAGCTCATATATCCCACACACATATTAATTCCCCAAAACATTCCTAGGTCTACTTATTTTTTGTAATACTGGAATGTTACAAATATGAACATTACAAAATGATGACTAGGGGCTCTGTTTTTAAACATTACTTAATACAAGATTGAATACATGACTGAATTCATACCAAACAAGTGTTGTGCTCATGGACCTGCATTAGACACCATGAGAAACTATGAGCTCATTTATACATATACTATAAATAATGTGATGCATTAAGTTGTGCAACTGACTAGGCATCCCCCTTTAATTTTTGTGTCCTTAATATTGTACAGACCTTATGCCAACACTAGCAACCTGGTCAAGAGGTTCGGACCACTGGGCGTAACGTTTAAGGTGTTCGCTTGACAGTCCAGGGTTTAAGTCTACCCCCCGGGTTTGATGCATTGGTGTCATAAGTGGGATGGCACCAATGAGGCCATGGAATAGGTGTGTACATGTGAAGGACTGTGTAGAGAAGCGTGAGGACATTTTCTCTCTCCCGAAGGAAGGGGTGATGTAGCAACCTTAACCCAACACCTAGCGACCTCGTCAAGGGGTTCCAACCTCTCGTTTTTGTTACGGTGTTGACTTGACAGTCGCTGGACCGGGGTTTGAGTGCTCATGGATTATGCACATTATACACTGAGTGTACAAAACATTAGGAACTCTTTCCATGACATAGATTTCACCTGGTCAGTCTATGATCCCTTATTGATGTAACTTGTTAAATCCACTTCAATCAGTGTAGCTGAGGGGAGGAGACATGTTAAAGAAGGATTGTTAAGCCTCCTTGAGACATTGAGCCATGGATTGTGTATGTGTGTCATTCAGAGGGTGAATGGCCAAAACAAAATATTTAAGTGCCTTTGAACAGGGTATGGTAGTAGGTGCCAGGTCCACCAGTTTGAGTGTGTCAAGAACTGCAACGCTGCTGGGTTTTTCACACCCAACAGTTTCCCGTGTATCAAAAATGGTTCACCATCCAAAGGCTATCCAGC